>NW_022324935.1:0-12940 GCF_002776525.5 Piliocolobus tephrosceles | reverse complement strand
TTTTGGTTTCTCTTCTCGCTTCATTTCATTCATTTGATCCTCAATCGCTGATACTCTTTCTTCCAGTTGATCGAGTCGGTTACTGAAGCTTGTGCATTTGTCACGTATTTCTCTTGTCATGGTTTTCATCTCTGTCATTTCGTTTATGACCTTCTCTGCATTAATTAGTGTAGCTGTCAATTCTTCCACTCTTTTTTCAAGATTTTTAGTTTCTTTGCTCTGGGTACTTAATTCCTCCTTTAGCTCTGAGAGGTTTTATGGACTGAAGACTTCTTCTCTCATCTCGTCAAAATCATTCTCTGACCAACTTTGATCCGTTGCTGGCGATGGGCTGTGCTCCTTTGCAGGGGGAGATGCGCTCTTATTTTTTGAATTTACAGCTTTTCTGCCCTGCTGTTTCCCCATCTTTGTGGTTTTATCTGTCTTTGGTCTTTGGTGATGGTGACGAACTGATGGGGTTTTGGTATGGGTATCCTTCCTGTTTGATAGTTTTCCTTTTGACAGTCAGGACCCTCAGCTATAGGTCTGTTGGAGATTGCTTGAGATCCACTCCAGACCCTGTTTGCCTGGGTATCAGCAGCAGAGGTTGCAGAAGACAGAATATTGCTGAACAGTGAGTGCACCTGTCTGATTCTTGCTTTGGAAGCTTCCTCTCAGGGGTGTACTCCACCCTGTGAGGTGTGGGGTGTCAGAGTGCCCCTAGTGGGGGATGTCTCCCAGCTAGGCTACTCAGGGGTCAGGGACCCACTTGAGCAGGCAGACTGCCCCTTCTCAGATCTCAACCTCCATGTTGGGAGATCCACTGCTCTCTTCAAAGCTATCAGACAGAGTCATTCGTGTCTGCACAGGCCTCTGCTGCTTCCCCTGTTATTTTTTAGCTGTGTCCTGTCCCCAGAGGCAGAGTCTACAGAGACAGGCAGGTTTCCTTGAGCTGATGTGAACTCCTCCTAGTTCGAGCTTCCCAGCGGCTTTGTTTACCTACCTAAGCCTCAGAAATGGCAGGCACCCCTCCCCCAGCCTCGCTGCTGCCTTGCGGTTGGATTGCCGCAGACTGCTGTGTTAGCAAGGAGGGAGGCTCCGTGGGCGTGGGACCCTCCCGGCCTGGTGTGGGTTATATTCTCCGGTGTGCCGGTGTGCTTACCACACAGTATTGGGGTGGGAGTTACCCGATTTTCCAGGTGTTGTGTGTCTCAGTTCCCCTGGCTAGGAAATGGGACTCCCTTCCCCCTTGGGCTTCCCAGGTGAGGTGATGCCTCGCCCTGCTTCAGCTCTCACTGGTCAGGCTGCAGCAGCTGACCAGCACCGATTGTCTGGCACTCCCGAGTGAGATGACCCCAGTACCTCAGCTGAAAATGCAGAAATCACCGGTCTTCTGTGTCGCTCGCGCTGGGAGATGGAGACTGGAGCTGTTCCTATTCGGCCATCTTGCTCCGCCCCCTCTCTCTTTCAATTTTTTATCTGAGTGTACTTCCTTTTTTGCCATCAGCCTCAGTGCGCTCACTAATATCCCTTTGCAGATTTCACGAAAAGCGTGTAAGCAAACTGCACCAAGGAAAGAAAGTTGTAACTCTGTGAGATGAAATTACACATCACAGAGAACTTTCTCAGACAGCTGCTTTCTTTTTTTATCTGAGGATATTTCCTTAGTAACCATAGGCTTCGATGCAGTCCAAAATATCCCTTCTCTTATTCCCCAAAAGTAGTGGTACCAAAAAGCTCCATGAAAAGAATCGTGTAACACTGTGAAATGAATTAGCACATCAGAAAGTTGTATCTCAGCATGCTTCTTTCTAGTATTTACATGAGAACATTTCCCTTGTCACCATAAGCTTCTAGGCACTCCAAAATATCCCATTGCAGATTCCAAGAAAACAGTGTTAGCAAACTGCTTGATGAAAAGAACAGTAAGTCTGTGAGATGTATTCACACTTAACAAAGCAGTTTCTCAGAAAGTTTCTTTATACTTATTATCTGAGGATATTTCCTTTATCACCAAATGCTTTAATGCAATTCAAAATATCCCTTATCAATTTCCCCAAAGACAGTGCTGGAAACTGCACCATGAAAAGACAGTTGTATCTCTGTGAGGTGAATTCACACATCAGAAACAAGTTTCTCAGAAAGCTTATTTCTAGTAATTTTCTGAGGATATTTCCTTGGTCACCATAGACCTCAATGCTATCCAAAATATCCCTTCTCAGATTCCCAGGTTTAACAAACTGCTCAATGAAAAGTATGCTTTACCTCTCGGTAGTGAATTCACCCACGAGAAAGAAATTTCTCAGAAGTCTCCTTTCTACCTTTCATCTCAGATTGGTCAAAAAAGTGTTACCAAATGGCTCCATGAAAAGAATCATGAACTCTGTGAGATGAATTAACACATCACAAAGCTGTTTCTCAGAATGCTTCTTTCTAGTTTTTGTCTAAGGATATTACTTTTGTCACCATAAGCTACAATGCACTCCAAAATATCCCATTGCAGATTCCAAGAAAACAATGTTAGCAAACTTCTCAATGAAAACATCTGTGAGATGAAATTAGACACTGCAAAGCAGTTTGTCAGAAAGGTTCTTTCTAGTTTTTATCTGAAGATATTTTCTTTTTCACTATAGGCCTCCATGTGCTCCCAAATATCCCGTTGCAGATTCCATGAAAACAGTGATAGCAAAGTGCTCCAGAAAAGAATGGTGTAACTCTGAGATGAACTGACACATCACAAAATGGTTTCTCAAAGAGCTTCTTTCCAGTTTTACACGAGGGTATTTCCTTTGTCACCATAGGATTCAATGCGATCCAAAATATTCCTTCTCATATTCCCCAGAATCACGGCTGGTAAACTGCTCCATTAAAAGAGTCGTGTAAATCTGTGGGATGAATTAACACATCACAAAGTGGTCTCAGAAAGCTTCTTTCTAGTTTTTATATGATATTATTTATTTTGTCACCATAAGCATTAATGTGCTCTGAAATATCCCACTGCAGATTCCAAGAAAACAGGGTTAGCAAACTGCTTAATGAAAAGAACAGTGTAATTCAGTGAGACGAATTTACACATCTGAAAGGAGTTTCTCAGAAATCTTCTATCTAGTTTTAGTATATGGATATTTCCTTTTAAACCATAGTTTTCAATGTGCTCCCAAATATCCCTTCTCAGACACCAGAAAACAGTGATGCCAGAGGGCTCCCTCAAGAGAAATGTTTAACTGTATGAGATGAAGGCACAAATCACAAAGAATTTTCTCTGAAAGCTTCTCTCCAGTTTTTACCTGGAGAATTTTCTTCTTTCACCTTAGGACTCTATGTGCTCCCAAATATCCCAGTACAGATTCCACAAAAGCAGGGTTACCAAAGTGCTAAATGAAAAGAAAGATTTAACCTTAGTGATAAATTCACCCATCACAAAAGAGTCTCTCAGAAAGCTTCTTTCTAGTTTTTATCTGAGGATATTTCCTTTTTCACCATAGGCTTCTCTGTGCTTCGAATATCACTTTGTAGATTCCACAAAAACAGGGTTAACAAACTGCTCAATGAAAAGTATGTTTTACCTCTCGGTAATGAATTCATCCACGAGAAAAAAAAATTCTCAGAAGTCTGCTTTCTACCTTTCATCTGTACCGCATATTTACTTTTCTACTATCAGCCACAACACTTTCCCAAATGTCCCTTTTCAGACACCACAAAAACAGTGATGCCAAACTGCTCAATCAACAAAATGGTTTATCACTATGAGATGAAAGCACACATCACAAAACAGTTTCTCAAAAACCTTCTCACCAGTTTTTATCTGAAGATATTTCCTTTTTCACCATTGGACTCTATGAGCTCCTGAATATCCCTTTGCAGATTCCCCAAAAACAGTAATTCCCAACTACTCAATGAAAAGAAAGGTGTAATTCTGTTAAATGAATTCACCCATCACAAAGCAGTTTCTCATAAAGCTTCTTTCTAGTTTTTTTTTTTTTTTATTATTATACTTTAAGTTCTAGGGTACATGTGCATAACGTGCAGGTTTGTTACATATGTATACATGTGCCATGTTGGTGTGCTGCACCCATCAACTCGTCAGCACCCATCAATTCATCATTTATATCAGGTATAACTCCCCAATGCAATCCCTCCCCCCTCCCCCCTCCCCATGATAGGCCCCAGTGTGTGATGTTCCCCTTCCCGAGTCCAAGTGAGCTCATTGTTCAGTTCCCACCTATGAGTGAGAACATGCGGTGTTTGGTTTTCTCTTCTTGTGATAGTTTGCTAAGAATGATGGTTTCCAGCTGCATCCATGTCCCTACAAAGGACGCAAACTCATCCTTTTTTATGGCTGCATAGTATTCCATGGTGTATATGTGCCACATTTTCTTAATCCAGTCTGTCACTGATGGACATTTGGGTTGATTCCAAGTCTTTGCTATTGTGAATAGTGCCGCAATAAACATACGTGTGCATGTGTCTTTGTAGTAGCATAATTTATAATCCTTTGGGTATATACCCAGTAGTGGGATGGCTGGGTCATATGGTACATCTAGTTCTAGATCCTTGAGGAATCGCCATACTGTTTTCCATAATGGTTGAACTAGTTTACAATCCCACCAACAGTGTAAAAGTGTTCCTATTTCTCCACATCCTCTCCAACACCTGTTGTTTCCTGATTTTTTAATGATTGCCATTCTAACTGGTGTGAGATGGTATCTCATTGTGGTTTTGATTTGCATTTCTCTGATGGCGAGTGATGATGAGCATTTTTTCATGTGTCTGTTGGCTGTATGAATGTCTTCTTTTGAGAAATGTCTGTTCATATCCTTTCCCCACTTTTGGATGGGGTTGTTTGTTTTTTTCTTGTATATTTGTTTGAGTTCTTTGTAGATTCTGGAAATTAGCCCTTTGTCAGATGAGTAGATTGCAAAAATTTTCTCCCATTCTGTAGGTTGCCTGTTCACTCTGATGGTAGTTTCTTTTGCTGTGCAGAAGCTCTTTAGTTTAATGAGATCCCATTTGTCAATTTTGGCTTTTGCTGCCGTTGCTTTTGGTGTTTTAGACATGAAGTCCTTGCCCATGCCTATGTCCTGAATGGTACTACCTAGATTTTCTTCTAGGGTTTTTATGGTAGTAGGTCTAACACTTAAGTCTCTAATCCATCTTGAATTAATCTTCGTACAAGGAGTAAGGAAAGGATCCAGTTTCAGCTTTCTACTTATGGCTAGCCAATTTTCCCAACACCATTTATTAAATAGGGAATCCTTTCCCCATTTCTTGTTTTTCTCAGGTTTGTCAAAGATCAGATGGTTGTAGAAGTGTGGCACTATTTCTGAGGGCTCCGTTCTGTTCCATTGGTCTATATCTCTGTTTTGGTACCAGTACCATGCTGTTTTGATTACTGTAGCCTTGTAGTATAGTTTGAAGTCAGGTAGCGTGACGCCTCCAGCTTTGTCCTTTTGACTTAAGATTGTCTTGGCAATGCAGGCTCTTTTTTGGTTCCATATGAACTTTAAAGCAGTTTTTTTCCAATTCTGTGAAGAAACTCATTGGTAGCTTGATGGGGATGGCATTGAATCTATACATAACCTTGGGCAGTATGGCCATTTTCACGATATTGATTCTTCCTATCCATGAGCATGGTATGTTCTTCCATTTGTTTATGTCCTCTTTTATTTCACTGAGCAGTGGTTTGTACTTTTCCTTGAAGAGGTCCTTTGCATCCCTTGTAAGTTGAATTCGTAGGTATTTTATTCTCTTTGAAACAATTGTGAATTGGAGTTCATTCCTGATTTGGCTCTCTGCTTGTCTGTTACTGGTGTATAAGAATGCTTGTGATTTTTGCACATTAATTTTGTATCCTGAGACTTTGCTGAAGTTGCTTATCAGCTTAAGAAGATTTTGGGCTGAGACGATGGGGTTTTCTAAATATACAATCATGTCATCTGCAAACAGGGACAATTTGACTTCTTCTTTTCCTAACTGAATACCCTTGATTTCTTTCTCTGGCCTGATTGCCCTAGCCAGAACTTCCAACACTATGTTGAATAGGAGTGGTGAGAGAGGGCATCCCTGTCTTGTGCCAGTTTTCAAAGGGAACTTTTCCAGTTTTTGCCCATTCAGTATGATATTAGCTGTGGGTTTGTCATAAATAGCTCTTATTATTTTGAGGTACGTTCCATCAATACCGAATTTATTGAGCGTTTTTAGCATGAAGGGCTGTTGAATTTTGTCAAAAGCCTTTTCTGCATCTATTGAGATAATCATGTGGTTCTTGTCTTTGGTTCTGTTGATATGCTGGATTACGTTGATTGATTTGCGAATGTTGAACCAGCCTTGCATCCCAGGGATGAAGCCCACTTGATCATGGTGGATAAGCTTTTTGATGTGCTGCTGAATCCGGTTTGCCAGTATTTTATTGAGGATTTTTGCATCGATGTTCATCAGGGAGATTGGTCTAAAATTCTCTTTTTTTGTTGTGTCTCTGCCAGGCTTTGGTATCAGGATGATGTTGGCCTCATAAAATGAGTTAGGGAGGATTCCCTCTTTTTCTATTGATTGGAATAGTTTCAGAAGGAATGGTACCAGCTCCTCCTTGTACCTCAGGTAGAATTCAGCTGTGAATCCATCTGGTCCTGGGCTTTTTTTGGTGGGTAGGCTATTAATTGTTGCCTCAATTTCAGAGCCTGCTATTGGTCTATTCAGGGATTCAACTTCTTCCTGGTTTAGTCTTGGAAGAGTGTACGTGTCCAGGAAATTATCCATTTCTTCTAGATTTTCAAGTTGATTTGCGTAGAGGTGTTTATAGTATTCTCTGATGGTAGTTTGTATTTCTGTGGGGTCGGTGGTGATATCCCCTTTATCATTTTTTATTGCGTCTATTTGATTCCTCTCTCTTTTCTTCTTTATTAATCTTGCTAGCGGTCTGTCAATTTTGTTGATCTTTTCAAAAAACCAACTCCTGGATTCATTGATTTTTTGGAGGGTTTTTTGTGTCTCTATCTCCTTCAGTTCTGCTCTGATCTTAGTTATTTCTTGCCTTCTGCTAGCTTTTGAATTTGTTTGCTCTTGCCTCTCTAGTTCTTTTAATTGTGATGTTAGAGTGTCAATTTTAGATCTTTCCTGCTTTCTCTTGTGGGCACTTAGTGCTATAAATTTCCCTCTACACACTTCTTTCAATGTGTCCCAGAGATTCTGGTATGTTGAATCTTTGTTCTCATTGGTTTCAAAGAACATCTTTATTTCTGCTTTCATTTCGTTATGTACCCAGTAGTCATTCAGGAGCAGGTTGTTCAGTTTCCATGTAGTTGAGCGGTTTTGATTGAGTTTCTTAGTCCTGAGTTCTAGTTTGATTGCACAGTGGTCTGAGAGACAGTTTGTTATAATTTCTGTTCTTTTACATTTGCTGAGGAGTGCTTTACTTCCAATTATGTGGTCAATTTTGGAATAAGTGCGATGTGGTGCTGAGAAGAATGTATATTCTGTTGACTTGGCGTGGAGAGTTCTATAGATGTCTATTAGGTCCGCTTGGTGCAGAGATGAGTTCAATTCCTGGATCTCCTTGTTAACTTTCTGTCTCGTTGATCTGTCTAATGTTGACAGTGGAGTGTTGAAGTCTCCCATTATTATTGTATGGGAGTCTAAGTCTCTTTGTAAGTCTCTAAGGACTTGCTTTATGAATCTGGGTGCTCCTGTATTGGGTGCATATATATTTAGGATAGTTAGCTCTTCCTGTTGAATTGATCCCTTTACCATTATGTAATGGCCTTCTTTGTCTCTTTTGATCTTTGATGGTTTAAAGTATGTTTTATCAGAGACTAGGATTGCAACCCTTGCTTTTTTTTTTTTTGTTCTCCATTTGCTTAGTAGATCTTCCTCCATCCCTTTATTTTGAGCGTATGTATGTCTCTGCATGTGAGATGGGTCTCCTGAAGACAGCAGACTGATGGGTCTTGACTCTTTATCCAGTTTGCCAGTCTGTGTGTTTTAATTGGAGCATTTAGTCCACTTACATTTAAGGTTAATATTGTTATGTGTGATCTTGATCCTGCCATTATGATATTAACTGGTTATTTTGCTCATTAGTTGACGCAGTTTCTTCCTAGCCTCGATGGTCTTTACATTTTGGCCTGTTTTTGCAATGGCTGGTACCGGTTGTTCCTTTCCATGTTTAGGGCTTCCTTCAGGGTCTCTTGTAAGGCAGGCCTGGTGGTGACAAAATCTCTAAGCATTTGCTTATCTGTAAAGGATTTTATTTCTCCTTCACTGATGAACCTTAGTTTGTCTGGATATGAAATTCTGGGTTTAAAATTCTTTTCTTTAAGAACGTTGAATATTG
Source organism: Piliocolobus tephrosceles (assembly GCF_002776525.5). NCBI lineage: Eukaryota > Metazoa > Chordata > Mammalia > Primates > Cercopithecidae > Piliocolobus > Piliocolobus tephrosceles. Next base: position 4,632 of record NW_022324935.1, on the reverse strand, counting down.
GCCCCCACTCTCTTCTGGCTTGTAGAGTTTCTGCCGAGAGATCTGCTGTCTGACTGATGGGCTTCCCTTTGTGGGTAACCCGACCTTTCTCTCTGGCTGCCCTTAAGTTTTTTTCCTTCATTTCAACTTTGGTGAATCTGGCAACTAAGTGTCTTGGAGTTGCTCTTCTGGAGGAGTATCTTTGTGGCGTTCTCTTTATTTCCTGAATTTGAATGTTGGCTTGCCCTGCTAGGTTGGGGAAGTTCTCCTGGATGATATCCTGAAGAGTGTTTTCCAATTTGGTTCCATTTTCCCCCTCACTTTCAGGCACCCCAATCAGACGTAGATTTGGTCTTTTTACATAATCCCATACTTCTTGCAGGCTTTGTTCATTTCTTTTTCTTCTTTTTTATTTTGGTTTCTCTTCTCGCTTCATTTCATTCATTTGATCCTCAATCGCTGATACTCTTTCTTCCAGTTGATCGAGTCGGTTACTGAAGCTTGTGCATTTGTCACGTATTTCTCTTGTCATGGTTTTCATCTCTGTCATTTCGTTTATGACCTTCTCTGCATTAATTAGTGTAGCTGTCAATTCTTCCACTCTTTTTTCAAGATTTTTAGTTTCTTTGCTCTGGGTACTTAATTCCTCCTTTAGCTCTGAGAGGTTTTATGGACTGAAGACTTCTTCTCTCATCTCGTCAAAATCATTCTCTGACCAACTTTGATCCGTTGCTGGCGATGGGCTGTGCTCCTTTGCAGGGGGAGATGCGCTCTTATTTTTTGAATTTACAGCTTTTCTGCCCTGCTGTTTCCCCATCTTTGTGGTTTTATCTGTCTTTGGTCTTTGGTGATGGTGACGAACTGATGGGGTTTTGGTATGGGTATCCTTCCTGTTTGATAGTTTTCCTTTTGACAGTCAGGACCCTCAGCTATAGGTCTGTTGGAGATTGCTTGAGATCCACTCCAGACCCTGTTTGCCTGGGTATCAGCAGCAGAGGTTGCAGAAGACAGAATATTGCTGAACAGTGAGTGCACCTGTCTGATTCTTGCTTTGGAAGCTTCCTCTCAGGGGTGTACTCCACCCTGTGAGGTGTGGGGTGTCAGAGTGCCCCTAGTGGGGGATGTCTCCCAGCTAGGCTACTCAGGGGTCAGGGACCCACTTGAGCAGGCAGACTGCCCCTTCTCAGATCTCAACCTCCATGTTGGGAGATCCACTGCTCTCTTCAAAGCTATCAGACAGAGTCATTCGTGTCTGCACAGGCCTCTGCTGCTTCCCCTGTTATTTTTTAGCTGTGTCCTGTCCCCAGAGGCAGAGTCTACAGAGACAGGCAGGTTTCCTTGAGCTGATGTGAACTCCTCCTAGTTCGAGCTTCCCAGCGGCTTTGTTTACCTACCTAAGCCTCAGAAATGGCAGGCACCCCTCCCCCAGCCTCGCTGCTGCCTTGCGGTTGGATTGCCGCAGACTGCTGTGTTAGCAAGGAGGGAGGCTCCGTGGGCGTGGGACCCTCCCGGCCTGGTGTGGGTTATATTCTCCGGTGTGCCGGTGTGCTTACCACACAGTATTGGGGTGGGAGTTACCCGATTTTCCAGGTGTTGTGTGTCTCAGTTCCCCTGGCTAGGAAATGGGACTCCCTTCCCCCTTGGGCTTCCCAGGTGAGGTGATGCCTCGCCCTGCTTCAGCTCTCACTGGTCAGGCTGCAGCAGCTGACCAGCACCGATTGTCTGGCACTCCCGAGTGAGATGACCCCAGTACCTCAGCTGAAAATGCAGAAATCACCGGTCTTCTGTGTCGCTCGCGCTGGGAGATGGAGACTGGAGCTGTTCCTATTCGGCCATCTTGCTCCGCCCCCTCTCTCTTTCAATTTTTTATCTGAGTGTACTTCCTTTTTTGCCATCAGCCTCAGTGCGCTCACTAATATCCCTTTGCAGATTTCACGAAAAGCGTGTAAGCAAACTGCACCAAGGAAAGAAAGTTGTAACTCTGTGAGATGAAATTACACATCACAGAGAACTTTCTCAGACAGCTGCTTTCTTTTTTTATCTGAGGATATTTCCTTAGTAACCATAGGCTTCGATGCAGTCCAAAATATCCCTTCTCTTATTCCCCAAAAGTAGTGGTACCAAAAAGCTCCATGAAAAGAATCGTGTAACACTGTGAAATGAATTAGCACATCAGAAAGTTGTATCTCAGCATGCTTCTTTCTAGTATTTACATGAGAACATTTCCCTTGTCACCATAAGCTTCTAGGCACTCCAAAATATCCCATTGCAGATTCCAAGAAAACAGTGTTAGCAAACTGCTTGATGAAAAGAACAGTAAGTCTGTGAGATGTATTCACACTTAACAAAGCAGTTTCTCAGAAAGTTTCTTTATACTTATTATCTGAGGATATTTCCTTTATCACCAAATGCTTTAATGCAATTCAAAATATCCCTTATCAATTTCCCCAAAGACAGTGCTGGAAACTGCACCATGAAAAGACAGTTGTATCTCTGTGAGGTGAATTCACACATCAGAAACAAGTTTCTCAGAAAGCTTATTTCTAGTAATTTTCTGAGGATATTTCCTTGGTCACCATAGACCTCAATGCTATCCAAAATATCCCTTCTCAGATTCCCAGGTTTAACAAACTGCTCAATGAAAAGTATGCTTTACCTCTCGGTAGTGAATTCACCCACGAGAAAGAAATTTCTCAGAAGTCTCCTTTCTACCTTTCATCTCAGATTGGTCAAAAAAGTGTTACCAAATGGCTCCATGAAAAGAATCATGAACTCTGTGAGATGAATTAACACATCACAAAGCTGTTTCTCAGAATGCTTCTTTCTAGTTTTTGTCTAAGGATATTACTTTTGTCACCATAAGCTACAATGCACTCCAAAATATCCCATTGCAGATTCCAAGAAAACAATGTTAGCAAACTTCTCAATGAAAACATCTGTGAGATGAAATTAGACACTGCAAAGCAGTTTGTCAGAAAGGTTCTTTCTAGTTTTTATCTGAAGATATTTTCTTTTTCACTATAGGCCTCCATGTGCTCCCAAATATCCCGTTGCAGATTCCATGAAAACAGTGATAGCAAAGTGCTCCAGAAAAGAATGGTGTAACTCTGAGATGAACTGACACATCACAAAATGGTTTCTCAAAGAGCTTCTTTCCAGTTTTACACGAGGGTATTTCCTTTGTCACCATAGGATTCAATGCGATCCAAAATATTCCTTCTCATATTCCCCAGAATCACGGCTGGTAAACTGCTCCATTAAAAGAGTCGTGTAAATCTGTGGGATGAATTAACACATCACAAAGTGGTCTCAGAAAGCTTCTTTCTAGTTTTTATATGATATTATTTATTTTGTCACCATAAGCATTAATGTGCTCTGAAATATCCCACTGCAGATTCCAAGAAAACAGGGTTAGCAAACTGCTTAATGAAAAGAACAGTGTAATTCAGTGAGACGAATTTACACATCTGAAAGGAGTTTCTCAGAAATCTTCTATCTAGTTTTAGTATATGGATATTTCCTTTTAAACCATAGTTTTCAATGTGCTCCCAAATATCCCTTCTCAGACACCAGAAAACAGTGATGCCAGAGGGCTCCCTCAAGAGAAATGTTTAACTGTATGAGATGAAGGCACAAATCACAAAGAATTTTCTCTGAAAGCTTCTCTCCAGTTTTTACCTGGAGAATTTTCTTCTTTCACCTTAGGACTCTATGTGCTCCCAAATATCCCAGTACAGATTCCACAAAAGCAGGGTTACCAAAGTGCTAAATGAAAAGAAAGATTTAACCTTAGTGATAAATTCACCCATCACAAAAGAGTCTCTCAGAAAGCTTCTTTCTAGTTTTTATCTGAGGATATTTCCTTTTTCACCATAGGCTTCTCTGTGCTTCGAATATCACTTTGTAGATTCCACAAAAACAGGGTTAACAAACTGCTCAATGAAAAGTATGTTTTACCTCTCGGTAATGAATTCATCCACGAGAAAAAAAAATTCTCAGAAGTCTGCTTTCTACCTTTCATCTGTACCGCATATTTACTTTTCTACTATCAGCCACAACACTTTCCCAAATGTCCCTTTTCAGACACCACAAAAACAGTGATGCCAAACTGCTCAATCAACAAAATGGTTTATCACTATGAGATGAAAGCACACATCACAAAACAGTTTCTCAAAAACCTTCTCACCAGTTTTTATCTGAAGATATTTCCTTTTTCACCATTGGACTCTATGAGCTCCTGAATATCCCTTTGCAGATTCCCCAAAAACAGTAATTCCCAACTACTCAATGAAAAGAAAGGTGTAATTCTGTTAAATGAATTCACCCATCACAAAGCAGTTTCTCATAAAGCTTCTTTCTAGTTTTTTTTTTTTTTTATTATTATACTTTAAGTTCTAGGGTACATGTGCATAACGTGCAGGTTTGTTACATATGTATACATGTGCCATGTTGGTGTGCTGCACCCATCAACTCGTCAGCACCCATCAATTCATCATTTATATCAGGTATAACTCCCCAATGCAATCCCTCCCCCCTCCCCCCTCCCCATGATAGGCCCCAGTGTGTGATGTTCCCCTTCCCGAGTCCAAGTGAGCTCATTGTTCAGTTCCCACCTATGAGTGAGAACATGCGGTGTTTGGTTTTCTCTTCTTG
>NW_022324934.1:0-12940 GCF_002776525.5 Piliocolobus tephrosceles | reverse complement strand
CAAGAAGAGAAAACCAAACACCGCATGTTCTCACTCATAGGTGGGAACTGAACAATGAGCTCACTTGGACTCGGGAAGGGGAACATCACACACTGGGGCCTATCATGGGGAGGGGGGAGGGGGGAGGGATTGCATTGGGGAGTTATACCTGATATAAATGATGAATTGATGGGTGCTGACGAGTTGATGGGTGCAGCACACCAACATGGCACATGTATACATATGTAACAAACCTGCACGTTATGCACATGTACCCTAGAACTTAAAGTATAATAATAAAAAAAAAAAAAAACTAGAAAGAAGCTTTATGAGAAACTGCTTTGTGATGGGTGAATTCATTTAACAGAATTACACCTTTCTTTTCATTGAGTAGTTGGGAATTACTGTTTTTGGGGAATCTGCAAAGGGATATTCAGGAGCTCATAGAGTCCAATGGTGAAAAAGGAAATATCTTCAGATAAAAACTGGTGAGAAGGTTTTTGAGAAACTGTTTTGTGATGTGTGCTTTCATCTCATAGTGATAAACCATTTTGTTGATTGAGCAGTTTGGCATCACTGTTTTTGTGGTGTCTGAAAAGGGACATTTGGGAAAGTGTTGTGGCTGATAGTAGAAAAGTAAATATGCGGTACAGATGAAAGGTAGAAAGCAGACTTCTGAGAATTTTTTTTTCTCGTGGATGAATTCATTACCGAGAGGTAAAACATACTTTTCATTGAGCAGTTTGTTAACCCTGTTTTTGTGGAATCTACAAAGTGATATTCGAAGCACAGAGAAGCCTATGGTGAAAAAGGAAATATCCTCAGATAAAAACTAGAAAGAAGCTTTCTGAGAGACTCTTTTGTGATGGGTGAATTTATCACTAAGGTTAAATCTTTCTTTTCATTTAGCACTTTGGTAACCCTGCTTTTGTGGAATCTGTACTGGGATATTTGGGAGCACATAGAGTCCTAAGGTGAAAGAAGAAAATTCTCCAGGTAAAAACTGGAGAGAAGCTTTCAGAGAAAATTCTTTGTGATTTGTGCCTTCATCTCATACAGTTAAACATTTCTCTTGAGGGAGCCCTCTGGCATCACTGTTTTCTGGTGTCTGAGAAGGGATATTTGGGAGCACATTGAAAACTATGGTTTAAAAGGAAATATCCATATACTAAAACTAGATAGAAGATTTCTGAGAAACTCCTTTCAGATGTGTAAATTCGTCTCACTGAATTACACTGTTCTTTTCATTAAGCAGTTTGCTAACCCTGTTTTCTTGGAATCTGCAGTGGGATATTTCAGAGCACATTAATGCTTATGGTGACAAAATAAATAATATCATATAAAAACTAGAAAGAAGCTTTCTGAGACCACTTTGTGATGTGTTAATTCATCCCACAGATTTACACGACTCTTTTAATGGAGCAGTTTACCAGCCGTGATTCTGGGGAATATGAGAAGGAATATTTTGGATCGCATTGAATCCTATGGTGACAAAGGAAATACCCTCGTGTAAAACTGGAAAGAAGCTCTTTGAGAAACCATTTTGTGATGTGTCAGTTCATCTCAGAGTTACACCATTCTTTTCTGGAGCACTTTGCTATCACTGTTTTCATGGAATCTGCAACGGGATATTTGGGAGCACATGGAGGCCTATAGTGAAAAAGAAAATATCTTCAGATAAAAACTAGAAAGAACCTTTCTGACAAACTGCTTTGCAGTGTCTAATTTCATCTCACAGATGTTTTCATTGAGAAGTTTGCTAACATTGTTTTCTTGGAATCTGCAATGGGATATTTTGGAGTGCATTGTAGCTTATGGTGACAAAAGTAATATCCTTAGACAAAAACTAGAAAGAAGCATTCTGAGAAACAGCTTTGTGATGTGTTAATTCATCTCACAGAGTTCATGATTCTTTTCATGGAGCCATTTGGTAACACTTTTTTGACCAATCTGAGATGAAAGGTAGAAAGGAGACTTCTGAGAAATTTCTTTCTCGTGGGTGAATTCACTACCGAGAGGTAAAGCATACTTTTCATTGAGCAGTTTGTTAAACCTGGGAATCTGAGAAGGGATATTTTGGATAGCATTGAGGTCTATGGTGACCAAGGAAATATCCTCAGAAAATTACTAGAAATAAGCTTTCTGAGAAACTTGTTTCTGATGTGTGAATTCACCTCACAGAGATACAACTGTCTTTTCATGGTGCAGTTTCCAGCACTGTCTTTGGGGAAATTGATAAGGGATATTTTGAATTGCATTAAAGCATTTGGTGATAAAGGAAATATCCTCAGATAATAAGTATAAAGAAACTTTCTGAGAAACTGCTTTGTTAAGTGTGAATACATCTCACAGACTTACTGTTCTTTTCATCAAGCAGTTTGCTAACACTGTTTTCTTGGAATCTGCAATGGGATATTTTGGAGTGCCTAGAAGCTTATGGTGACAAGGGAAATGTTCTCATGTAAATACTAGAAAGAAGCATGCTGAGATACAACTTTCTGATGTGCTAATTCATTTCACAGTGTTACACGATTCTTTTCATGGAGCTTTTTGGTACCACTACTTTTGGGGAATAAGAGAAGGGATATTTTGGACTGCATCGAAGCCTATGGTTACTAAGGAAATATCCTCAGATAAAAAAAGAAAGCAGCTGTCTGAGAAAGTTCTCTGTGATGTGTAATTTCATCTCACAGAGTTACAACTTTCTTTCCTTGGTGCAGTTTGCTTACACGCTTTTCGTGAAATCTGCAAAGGGATATTAGTGAGCGCACTGAGGCTGATGGCAAAAAAGGAAGTACACTCAGATAAAAAATTGAAAGAGAGAGGGGGCGGAGCAAGATGGCCGAATAGGAACAGCTCCAGTCTCCATCTCCCAGCGCGAGCGACACAGAAGACCGGTGATTTCTGCATTTTCAGCTGAGGTACTGGGGTCATCTCACTCGGGAGTGCCAGACAATCGGTGCTGGTCAGCTGCTGCAGCCTGACCAGTGAGAGCTGAAGCAGGGCGAGGCATCACCTCACCTGGGAAGCCCAAGGGGGAAGGGAGTCCCATTTCCTAGCCAGGGGAACTGAGACACACAACACCTGGAAAATCGGGTAACTCCCACCCCAATACTGTGTGGTAAGCACACCGGCACACCGGAGAATATAACCCACACCAGGCCGGGAGGGTCCCACGCCCACGGAGCCTCCCTCCTTGCTAACACAGCAGTCTGCGGCAATCCAACCGCAAGGCAGCAGCGAGGCTGGGGGAGGGGTGCCTGCCATTTCTGAGGCTTAGGTAGGTAAACAAAGCCGCTGGGAAGCTCGAACTAGGAGGAGTTCACATCAGCTCAAGGAAACCTGCCTGTCTCTGTAGACTCTGCCTCTGGGGACAGGACACAGCTAAAAAATAACAGGGGAAGCAGCAGAGGCCTGTGCAGACACGAATGACTCTGTCTGATAGCTTTGAAGAGAGCAGTGGATCTCCCAACATGGAGGTTGAGATCTGAGAAGGGGCAGTCTGCCTGCTCAAGTGGGTCCCTGACCCCTGAGTAGCCTAGCTGGGAGACATCCCCCACTAGGGGCACTCTGACACCCCACACCTCACAGGGTGGAGTACACCCCTGAGAGGAAGCTTCCAAAGCAAGAATCAGACAGGTGCACTCACTGTTCAGCAATATTCTGTCTTCTGCAACCTCTGCTGCTGATACCCAGGCAAACAGGGTCTGGAGTGGATCTCAAGCAATCTCCAACAGACCTATAGCTGAGGGTCCTGACTGTCAAAAGGAAAACTATCAAACAGGAAGGATACCCATACCAAAACCCCATCAGTTCGTCACCATCACCAAAGACCAAAGACAGATAAAACCACAAAGATGGGGAAACAGCAGGGCAGAAAAGCTGTAAATTCAAAAAATAAGAGCGCATCTCCCCCTGCAAAGGAGCACAGCCCATCGCCAGCAACGGATCAAAGTTGGTCAGAGAATGATTTTGACGAGATGAGAGAAGAAGTCTTCAGTCCATAAAACCTCTCAGAGCTAAAGGAGGAATTAAGTACCCAGAGCAAAGAAACTAAAAATCTTGAAAAAAGAGTGGAAGAATTGACAGCTACACTAATTAATGCAGAGAAGGTCATAAACGAAATGACAGAGATGAAAACCATGACAAGAGAAATACGTGACAAATGCACAAGCTTCAGTAACCGACTCGATCAACTGGAAGAAAGAGTATCAGCGATTGAGGATCAAATGAATGAAATGAAGCGAGAAGAGAAACCAAAATAAAAAAGAAGAAAAAGAAATGAACAAAGCCTGCAAGAAGTATGGGATTATGTAAAAAGACCAAATCTACGTCTGATTGGGGTGCCTGAAAGTGAGGGGGAAAATGGAACCAAATTGGAAAACACTCTTCAGGATATCATCCAGGAGAACTTCCCCAACCTAGCAGGGCAAGCCAACATTCAAATTCAGGAAATAAAGAGAACGCCACAAAGATACTCCTCCAGAAGAGCAACTCCAAGACACTTAGTTGCCAGATTCACCAAAGTTGAAATGAAGGAAAAAAACTTAAGGGCAGCCAGAGAGAAAGGTCGGGTTACCCACAAAGGGAAGCCCATCAGTCAGACAGCAGATCTCTCGGCAGAAACTCTACAAGCCAGAAGAGAGTGGGGGCCAATATTCAACGTTCTTAAAGAAAAGAATTTTAAACCCAGAATTTCATATCCAGACAAACTAAGGTTCATCAGTGAAGGAGAAATAAAATCCTTTACAGATAAGCAAATGCTTAGAGATTTTGTCACCACCAGGCCTGCCTTACAAGAGACCCTGAAGGAAGCCCTAAACATGGAAAGGAACAACCGGTACCAGCCATTGCAAAAACAGGCCAAAATGTAAAGACCATCGAGGCTAGGAAGAAACTGCGTCAACTAATGAGCAAAATAACCAGTTAATATCATAATGGCAGGATCAAGATCACACATAACAATATTAACCTTAAATGTAAGTGGACTAAATGCTCCAATTAAAACACACAGACTGGCAAACTGGATAAAGAGTCAAGACCCATCAGTCTGCTGTCTTCAGGAGACCCATCTCACATGCAGAGACATACATACGCTCAAAATAAAGGGATGGAGGAAGATCTACTAAGCAAATGGAGAACAAAAAAAAAAAAAGCAAGGGTTGCAATCCTAGTCTCTGATAAAACATACTTTAAACCATCAAAGATCAAAAGAGACAAAGAAGGCCATTACATAATGGTAAAGGGATCAATTCAACAGGAAGAGCTAACTATCCTAAATATATATGCACCCAATACAGGAGCACCCAGATTCATAAAGCAAGTCCTTAGAGACTTACAAAGAGACTTAGACTCCCATACAATAATAATGGGAGACTTCAACACTCCACTGTCAACATTAGACAGATCAACGAGACAGAAAGTTAACAAGGAGATCCAGGAATTGAACTCATCTCTGCACCAAGCGGACCTAATAGACATCTATAGAACTCTCCACGCCAAGTCAACAGAATATACATTCTTCTCAGCACCACATCGCACTTATTCCAAAATTGACCACATAATTGGAAGTAAAGCACTCCTCAGCAAATGTAAAAGAACAGAAATTATAACAAACTGTCTCTCAGACCACTGTGCAATCAAACTAGAACTCAGGACTAAGAAACTCAATCAAAACCGCTCAACTACATGGAAACTGAACAACCTGCTCCTGAATGACTACTGGGTACATAACGAAATGAAAGCAGAAATAAAGATGTTCTTTGAAACCAATGAGAACAAAGATTCAACATACCAGAATCTCTGGGACACATTGAAAGAAGTGTGTAGAGGGAAATTTATAGCACTAAGTGCCCACAAGAGAAAGCAGGAAAGATCTAAAATTGACACTCTAACATCACAATTAAAAGAACTAGAGAGGCAAGAGCAAACAAATTCAAAAGCTAGCAGAAGGCAAGAAATAACTAAGATCAGAGCAGAACTGAAGGAGATAGAGACACAAAAAACCCTCCAAAAAATCAATGAATCCAGGAGTTGGTTTTTTGAAAAGATCAACAAAATTGACAGACCGCTAGCAAGATTAATAAAGAAGAAAAGAGAGAGGAATCAAATAGACGCAATAAAAAATGATAAAGGGGATATCACCACCGACCCCACAGAAATACAAACTACCATCAGAGAATACTATAAACACCTCTACGCAAATCAACTTGAAAATCTAGAAGAAATGGATAATTTCCTGGACACGTACACTCTTCCAAGACTAAACCAGGAAGAAGTTGAATCCCTGAATAGACCAATAGCAGGCTCTGAAATTGAGGCAACAATTAATAGCCTACCCACCAAAAAAAGCCCAGGACCAGATGGATTCACAGCTGAATTCTACCTGAGGTACAAGGAGGAGCTGGTACCATTCCTTCTGAAACTATTCCAATCAATAGAAAAAGAGGGAATCCTCCCTAACTCATTTTATGAGGCCAACATCATCCTGATACCAAAGCCTGGCAGAGACACAACAAAAAAAGAGAATTTTAGACCAATCTCCCTGATGAACATCGATGCAAAAATCCTCAATAAAATACTGGCAAACCGGATTCAGCAGCACATCAAAAAGCTTATCCACCATGATCAAGTGGGCTTCATCCCTGGGATGCAAGGCTGGTTCAACATTCGCAAATCAATCAACGTAATCCAGCATATCAACAGAACCAAAGACAAGAACCACATGATTATCTCAATAGATGCAGAAAAGGCTTTTGACAAAATTCAACAGCCCTTCATGCTAAAAACGCTCAATAAATTCGGTATTGATGGAACGTACCTCAAAATAATAAGAGCTATTTATGACAAACCCACAGCTAATATCATACTGAATGGGCAAAAACTGGAAAAGTTCCCTTTGAAAACTGGCACAAGACAGGGATGCCCTCTCTCACCACTCCTATTCAACATAGTGTTGGAAGTTCTGGCTAGGGCAATCAGGCCAGAGAAAGAAATCAAGGGTATTCAGTTAGGAAAAGAAGAAGTCAAATTGTCCCTGTTTGCAGATGACATGATTGTATATTTAGAAAACCCCATCGTCTCAGCCCAAAATCTTCTTAAGCTGATAAGCAACTTCAGCAAAGTCTCAGGATACAAAATTAATGTGCAAAAATCACAAGCATTCTTATACACCAGTAACAGACAAGCAGAGAGCCAAATCAGGAATGAACTCCAATTCACAATTGTTTCAAAGAGAATAAAATACCTACGAATTCAACTTACAAGGGATGCAAAGGACCTCTTCAAGGAAAAGTACAAACCACTGCTCAGTGAAATAAAAGAGGACATAAACAAATGGAAGAACATACCATGCTCATGGATAGGAAGAATCAATATCGTGAAAATGGCCATACTGCCCAAGGTTATGTATAGATTCAATGCCATCCCCATCAAGCTACCAATGAGTTTCTTCACAGAATTGGAAAAAAACTGCTTTAAAGTTCATATGGAACCAAAAAAGAGCCTGCATTGCCAAGACAATCTTAAGTCAAAAGGACAAAGCTGGAGGCGTCACGCTACCTGACTTCAAACTATACTACAAGGCTACAGTAATCAAAACAGCATGGTACTGGTACCAAAACAGAGATATAGACCAATGGAACAGAACGGAGCCCTCAGAAATAGTGCCACACTTCTACAACCATCTGATCTTTGACAAACCTGAGAAAAACAAGAAATGGGGAAAGGATTCCCTATTTAATAAATGGTGTTGGGAAAATTGGCTAGCCATAAGTAGAAAGCTGAAACTGGATCCTTTCCTTACTCCTTGTACGAAGATTAATTCAAGATGGATTAGAGACTTAAGTGTTAGACCTACTACCATAAAAACCCTAGAAGAAAATCTAGGTAGTACCATTCAGGACATAGGCATGGGCAAGGACTTCATGTCTAAAACACCAAAAGCAACGGCAGCAAAAGCCAAAATTGACAAATGGGATCTCATTAAACTAAAGAGCTTCTGCACAGCAAAAGAAACTACCATCAGAGTGAACAGGCAACCTACAGAATGGGAGAAAATTTTTGCAATCTACTCATCTGACAAAGGGCTAATTTCCAGAATCTACAAAGAACTCAAACAAATATACAAGAAAAAAACAAACAACCCCATCCAAAAGTGGGGAAAGGATATGAACAGACATTTCTCAAAAGAAGACATTCATACAGCCAACAGACACATGAAAAAATGCTCATCATCACTCGCCATCAGAGAAATGCAAATCAAAACCACAATGAGATACCATCTCACACCAGTTAGAATGGCAATCATTAAAAAATCAGGAAACAACAGGTGTTGGAGAGGATGTGGAGAAATAGGAACACTTTTACACTGTTGGTGGGATTGTAAACTAGTTCAACCATTATGGAAAACAGTATGGCGATTCCTCAAGGATCTAGAACTAGATGTACCATATGACCCAGCCATCCCACTACTGGGTATATACCCAAAGGATTATAAATTATGCTACTACAAAGACACATGCACACGTATGTTTATTGCGGCACTATTCACAATAGCAAAGACTTGGAATCAACCCAAATGTCCATCAGTGACAGACTGGATTAAGAAAATGTGGCACATATACACCATGGAATACTATGCAGCCATAAAAAAGGATGAGTTTGCGTCCTTTGTAGGGACATGGATGCAGCTGGAAACCATCATTCTTAGCAAACTATCACAAGAAGAGAAAACCAAACACCGCATGTTCTCACTCATAGGTGGGAACTGAACAATGAGCTCACTTGGACTCGGGAAGGGGAACATCACACACTGGGGCCTATCATGGGGAGGGGGGAGGGGGGAGGGATTGCATTGGGGAGTTATACCTGATATAAATGATGAATTGATGGGTGCTGACGAGTTGATGGGTGCAGCACACCAACATGGCACATGTATACATATGTAACAAACCTGCACGTTATGCACATGTACCCTAGAACTTAAAGTATAATAATAAAAAAAAAAAAAAACTAGAAAGAAGCTTTATGAGAAACTGCTTTGTGATGGGTGAATTCATTTAACAGAATTACACCTTTCTTTTCATTGAGTAGTTGGGAATTACTGTTTTTGGGGAATCTGCAAAGGGATATTCAGGAGCTCATAGAGTCCAATGGTGAAAAAGGAAATATCTTCAGATAAAAACTGGTGAGAAGGTTTTTGAGAAACTGTTTTGTGATGTGTGCTTTCATCTCATAGTGATAAACCATTTTGTTGATTGAGCAGTTTGGCATCACTGTTTTTGTGGTGTCTGAAAAGGGACATTTGGGAAAGTGTTGTGGCTGATAGTAGAAAAGTAAATATGCGGTACAGATGAAAGGTAGAAAGCAGACTTCTGAGAATTTTTTTTTCTCGTGGATGAATTCATTACCGAGAGGTAAAACATACTTTTCATTGAGCAGTTTGTTAACCCTGTTTTTGTGGAATCTACAAAGTGATATTCGAAGCACAGAGAAGCCTATGGTGAAAAAGGAAATATCCTCAGATAAAAACTAGAAAGAAGCTTTCTGAGAGACTCTTTTGTGATGGGTGAATTTATCACTAAGGTTAAATCTTTCTTTTCATTTAGCACTTTGGTAACCCTGCTTTTGTGGAATCTGTACTGGGATATTTGGGAGCACATAGAGTCCTAAGGTGAAAGAAGAAAATTCTCCAGGTAAAAACTGGAGAGAAGCTTTCAGAGAAAATTCTTTGTGATTTGTGCCTTCATCTCATACAGTTAAACATTTCTCTTGAGGGAGCCCTCTGGCATCACTGTTTTCTGGTGTCTGAGAAGGGATATTTGGGAGCACATTGAAAACTATGGTTTAAAAGGAAATATCCATATACTAAAACTAGATAGAAGATTTCTGAGAAACTCCTTTCAGATGTGTAAATTCGTCTCACTGAATTACACTGTTCTTTTCATTAAGCAGTTTGCTAACCCTGTTTTCTTGGAATCTGCAGTGGGATATTTCAGAGCACATTAATGCTTATGGTGACAAAATAAATAATATCATATAAAAACTAGAAAGAAGCTTTCTGAGACCACTTTGTGATGTGTTAATTCATCCCACAGATTTACACGACTCTTTTAATGGAGCAGTTTACCAGCCGTGATTCTGGGGAATATGAGAAGGAATATTTTGGATCGCATTGAATCCTATGGTGACAAAGGAAATACCCTCGTGTAAAACTGGAAAGAAGCTCTTTGAGAAACCATTTTGTGATGTGTCAGTTCATCTCAGAGTTACACCATTCTTTTCTGGAGCACTTTGCTATCACTGTTTTCATGGAATCTGCAACGGGATATTTGGGAGCACATGGAGGCCTATAGTGAAAAAGAAAATATCTTCAGATAAAAACTAGAAAGAACCTTTCTGACAAACTGCTTTGCAGTGTCTAATTTCATCTCACAGATGTTTTCATTGAGAAGTTTGCTAACATTGTTTTCTTGGAATCTGCAATGGGATATTTTGGAGTGCATTGTAGCTTATGGTGACAAAAGTAATATCCTTAGACAAAAACTAGAAAGAAGCATTCTGAGAAACAGCTTTGTGATGTGTTAATTCATCTCACAGAGTTCATGATTCTTTTCATGGAGCCATTTGGTAACACTTTTTTGACCAATCTGAGATGAAAGGTAGAAAGGAGACTTCTGAGAAATTTCTTTCTCGTGGGTGAATTCACTACCGAGAGGTAAAGCATACTTTTCATTGAGCAGTTTGTTAAACCTGGGAATCTGAGAAGGGATATTTTGGATAGCATTGAGGTCTATGGTGACCAAGGAAATATCCTCAGAAAATTACTAGAAATAAGCTTTCTGAGAAACTTGTTTCTGATGTGTGAATTCACCTCACAGAGATACAACTGTCTTTTCATGGTGCAGTTTCCAGCACTGTCTTTGGGGAAATTGATAAGGGATATTTTGAATTGCATTAAAGCATTTGGTGATAAAGGAAATATCCTCAGATAATAAGTATAAAGAAACTTTCTGAGAAACTGCTTTGTTAAGTGTGAATACATCTCACAGACTTACTGTTCTTTTCATCAAGCAGTTTGCTAACACTGTTTTCTTGGAATCTGCAATGGGATATTTTGGAGTGCCTAGAAGCTTATGGTGACAAGGGAAATGTTCTCATGTAAATACTAGAAAGAAGCATGCTGAGATACAACTTTCTGATGTGCTAATTCATTTCACAGTGTTACACGATTCTTTTCATGGAGCTTTTTGGTACCACTACTTTTGGGGAATAAGAGAAGGGATATTTTGGACTGCATCGAAGCCTATGGTTACTAAGGAAATATCCTCAGATAAAAAAAGAAAGCAGCTGTCTGAGAAAGTTCTCTGTGATGTGTAATTTCATCTCACAGAGTTACAACTTTCTTTCCTTGGTGCAGTTTGCTTACACGCTTTTCGTGAAATCTGCAAAGGGATATTAGTGAGCGCACTGAGGCTGATGGCAAAAAAGGAAGTACACTCAGATAAAAAATTGAAAGAGAGAGGGGGCGGAGCAAGATGGCCGAATAGGAACAGCTCCAGTCTCCATCTCCCAGCGCGAGCGACACAGAAGACCGGTGATTTCTGCATTTTCAGCTGAGGTACTGGGGTCATCTCACTCGGGAGTGCCAGACAATCGGTGCTGGTCAGCTGCTGCAGCCTGACCAGTGAGAGCTGAAGCAGGGCGAGGCATCACCTCACCTGGGAAGCCCAAGGGGGAAGGGAGTCCCATTTCCTAGCCAGGGGAACTGAGACACACAACACCTGGAAAATCGGGTAACTCCCACCCCAATACTGTGTGGTAAGCACACCGGCACACCGGAGAATATAACCCACACCAGGCCGGGAGGGTCCCACGCCCACGGAGCCTCCCTCCTTGCTAACACAGCAGTCTGCGGCAATCCAACCGCAAGGCAGCAGCGAGGCTGGGGGAGGGGTGCCTGCCATTTCTGAGGCTTAGGTAGGTAAACAAAGCCGCTGGGAAGCTCGAACTAGGAGGAGTTCACATCAGCTCAAGGAAACCTGCCTGTCTCTGTAGACTCTGCCTCTGGGGACAGGACACAGCTAAAAAATAACAGGGGAAGCAGCAGAGGCCTGTGCAGACACGAATGACTCTGTCTGATAGCTTTGAAGAGAGCAGTGGATCTCCCAACATGGAGGTTGAGATCTGAGAAGGGGCAGTCTGCCTGCTCAAGTGGGTCCCTGACCCCTGAGTAGCCTAGCTGGGAGACATCCCCCACTAGGGGCACTCTGACACCCCACACCTCACAGGGTGGAGTACACCCCTGAGAGGAAGCTTCCAAAGCAAGAATCAGACAGGTGCACTCACTGTTCAGCAATATTCTGTCTTCTGCAACCTCTGCTGCTGATACCCAGGCAAACAGGGTCTGGAGTGGATCTCAAGCAATCTCCAACAGACCTATAGCTGAGGGTCCTGACTGTCAAAAGGAAAACTATCAAACAGGAAGGATACCCATACCAAAACCCCATCAGTTCGTCACCATCACCAAAGACCAAAGACAGATAAAACCACAAAGATGGGGAAACAGCAGGGCAGAAAAGCTGTAAATTCAAAAAATAAGAGCGCATCTCCCCCTGCAAAGGAGCACAGCCCATCGCCAGCAACGGATCAAAGTTGGTCAGAGAATGATTTTGACGAGATGAGAGAAGAAGTCTTCAGTCCATAAAACCTCTCAGAGCTAAAGGAGGAATTAAGTACCCAGAGCAAAGAAACTAAAAATCTTGAAAAAAGAGTGGAAGAATTGACAGCTACACTAATTAATGCAGAGAAGGTCATAAACGAAATGACAGAGATGAAAACCATGACAAGAGAAATACGTGACAAATGCACAAGCTTCAGTAACCGACTCGATCAACTGGAAGAAAGAGTATCAGCGATTGAGGATCAAATGAATGAAATGAAGCGAGAAGAGAAACCAAAA
>NW_022324933.1:5276-7975 GCF_002776525.5 Piliocolobus tephrosceles | reverse complement strand
ATAGATAGATAGATAGATAGATAGATAGATAGATAGATAGATAGATATAGGGAGATAGATGATAAAGATAGAGATAAATAGATAGTTAGGAAGATAGAGAGATAGATTATGATGGAGGCAGTCAAGTCTCAAGGTCTGCCAACTGAAAACTGAAGACCTAGAAGAACCGATCGTGTAGTTTTAGTCTAAGCCCAAAGGGCTGATAACCAGGAGAACCAGGGCTGTAAGTTTTGGTCTGAAAGCCAACAGGCTTGACAACCAAGAAGAGCTGATGTTTCAGTTTGAGTTCAAAGGCAGAAAAGACCAATGTTCCAGCATCTGCAGTCAGGCAGGAGTCCCATCTAACTTGTGGTTGGGTCAGCATTTTTGTTCTGCTCAGGCCTTTGACTGATTAGTTGCTGGCCATGCACATTAAGGAAGAAAATCTGCTTTACTCAGTTTAATTATACAAATGTTCGTCTCATTAAAACACTCTCACACACACACAC
Source organism: Piliocolobus tephrosceles (assembly GCF_002776525.5). Lineage (NCBI taxonomy): Eukaryota > Metazoa > Chordata > Mammalia > Primates > Cercopithecidae > Piliocolobus > Piliocolobus tephrosceles. Next base: position 7,487 of record NW_022324933.1, on the reverse strand, counting down.
CCAGAATATTGTTTGACCAAATATCTGAGCACCCATGGCCCAGGCAATTTGACATACAAAATTAACCATCACACTCCATTTTAGTCTTCCCTTCACCTGACTATATCTTACTCACAGGTCTCCGTTGGGATGCCTCTTTTGGGAAGTGGGCTCCAAGCACCTCAGGTCATGATTAACTTTTTCCCCAATGTACTCAGAGCAAACACTTTCTTCCTATCATGGTTCTCCACCTCTGGATTGTAATTTTGGTTTGATTTAAGGAGCAGCTTTTTCTGTTTATGACTGTGTCCTAAAGCCTGGTATAATGCCTGCAGCAGAAAAGTTTCTCCAGATTATTTTTTCCAGCTGTGCATATGAGCAATGGTCCATGGAGCACCTGGAATCCCAAATTCCTTTCAGCAGGGAACATGAGGAAGAGATGCTAAGATAGTGAAAGAAAAGGAAGATAGTGAAAGTGAATGGTATGATAGCATCTTACAAATTCTAAGGCAAAATGGGAGAGAGAGTCTGAATTCAGTGGCAGTTCGTGTAATCATTACACAATTTATTGTATTAGAAAAACTTCAAGGAACTCAGCCTCTGACCTGGCAGGCTTTTGGTACCCTCATACTTCAATTCTATTCAAATGATAGACATGGGCTAACAGCTTCAACTTCATAGAGGTGCTGTCAGAAATGCATACTCAGGCCTACTGAATAAAAATCTGCATCTTAATGTAGTCTCCAGGTGATGTGAGAAGGCTGAGAAGCTCTGAGCTATGGCTGCTAACCAGTTGCATAAATATGGGGAACTTACTTAACTTCTAGACCAACATTTCCTCATCTGTAAAGTGGGGACAGTGATACCCAGAGTTGTTGTAACAACTAAATGAGATCTCTTCTGCTGGCTGCAGTGCCTGGAGTAGAATAGAAGTTCAATGGGTTTTAATTTTTCGTTCATCATGAAAGCCATGGGTAAATGGAAGTGGACAGAATGATCACTGTGTCTGTTCTCTAGCTGCCGTGGGGGGATTGTGCTCACCTCAGTACTGATGCTCTTAAAATTTGTTAAGTTCCTGATGAGATTTTTGCAGAGAGCTTCATCAGTGCCATAAAGTTTGCCCAAATTAACCATAGTTTTTGTTTGTTTGTCTGTTTTTACTTTGAATATTGGTGTCTTTCATTTCTGGGCTCCACTTTGGATATTTTCTTGGATATTTACCAATGTTCACTGAGTACTAATTACACTAAAGTTCTGTGCTAGGTGCTGTTACAGACCCAGAAGATAAATAAAACCAACGCCCTGTCTTGAATGAATTCATTAAATAGCAGAGGCACATAAACACACATGAAGTCAGAAACTGAGAAGTGCCAGCCAAGGTGCTAAGAAAGTTAGAGAATGGAAACATTTCTTCTTAGTATATATTTTATGTTTCCCTAGTAGCTGTTGTCTCAATTTATTTCTCATTATTGAAATACATATTTAATAAGCAGTACCCAGGCTCACCCTACAAAATTAATGTTCACTTTTTACTGTGTTCTTGTTTTGAGCAAGACTTATTCTCTTTCATTTTTAAAAATTTAGAATTAATATGCTGTTTCAGAATAGTTCAATTTAATTACTACTTTAAAATTCAAAGAGAAACATCATTAAATATTAATAGGCCAATCTGCAAAAACAAATTTTGCTGGAAGTTTGGCATAGGTAAATGCGGATTTGAGAAAGTATGACAACCCTTGAGAAATAATAGGACTAAGAAGCAGTTTGCATTTTCTAGGCCTCGTTTCCTTACTCATAAAATTGAGTCTTAGAACTGTGATCCCCCGGTTCTATAGGTCTATGCTGGTGGCATTAAGAAAAATAGCCATTAAAGCCATGTAGGTACTGTTGGTGAGAGAACGGAACTGACATGGTGTGCAAAAGGGAGTGACGAGGACTGTGGAGAACTGGAGAGACCCGCTTTGGATGAGAGGGTAGACATGATGTCTCTTAGGATGTACCTGTAGGATGTCAGTGTGCCCTGTAGGATGTCCAGAACTGCCTTTTTCGAGGAAGTTGCAAATCTGTATTTTAATGTAAAATATCCTGTTTTTATGTTTTAAAATATTAGTTCAATGTTAAGCATGATGCTTGCCAAACCAAGCATATCTATCTATATCTATATCTATATCTATATCTATATCTATATCTATATCTATCTATCTATCTATCTATATATATATATATATATAT
>NW_022324933.1:0-5176 GCF_002776525.5 Piliocolobus tephrosceles | reverse complement strand
TTTTTTTTTTTTTTTTTTTTGAGGTGGAGTCTTGCTCTGTCACCTGGGCTGGAGTGCAGTGGTGCGATAGCAGCTCACTGCAAGCTCCGCCTCCCAGGTTCACGCCATTCTCCTGCCTCAGCCTCCAGAGTAGCTGGGACTACAGGCGCCCACCACCACCCGGCTAATTTTTTTGTATTTTTGGTAGACACGGGGTTTCACCGTGTTAGTCAGGATGGTCTCAATCTCCTGACCTTGTGATCCACCCATCTCGGCCTCCCAAAGTGCTGGGATTACAGGTGTGAGCCACCGCGCCCAGCAGCCTATCTATATTCTAAATTGAGTCTTCTGGCTTTAAGTTTGCAACTTCTCACCTATACCAAGGGCCTATGAGCAGTCAATCATCAGTCACAATTACCCAACAGAGTTGACCTGCAACTCAGTGATTCTCAGCCCAGACAAAGCATTAGCCTCATCTGGAGAGCATTTTACAACTAGCAGATCCTGGGTCGCACCTGCAGTGATTTTGATTCAATCAGTCTTGGGTTGGTCTCTGACTTCAGTAAGCTTTCAGAATTCCTCACATGATTCCAATATGTGGCTGGGTTTGAGAAGCATTGGTCTCGAGGAATCGTGTCTGTCTCTCCCTTGCTGCCACTGCCTTGCCTTGCTCCCATGGCTCTCAGGTCCCCAGGACTGCCTAAGACCTTCTTCCAGCAACACTTGCCTTTTTCATTGTTCCAGAACCTTTATTGGTGATGAGAGACTCTAAAGAAGTCACAGCTTGCTTCCTTTCTGAAGAATGTTGTGATTTTGGCTCATGTGCAGTTCACGACAACTCTTCTCCAGCAGCGTGCCATACTCCATTGTCTCAGGTTCCCATTTTTCCACCAGCTGCAGAGAAGGAAGGAAAAAATAAAAGTGGGTATCCTCTTGCTATTTTTCAATTTTATGCTGTCTAAACAATATTCATAACAAGCGCTGTGGTAAATCTCTCATTTACTGTCACAGTTGTTCTACTGTTTTGGTGTACTTTTATATTTTTACTCCCTCTAAGTATTGAAAACAAATTAAATTCAACAAAATAGAAGATCCAGGGAATACAACAAATAATTATTCCTGCCAAGCACGAGTATTTAGCACCTGCATGTTTGGGAAATGTTCAAATTGGTTTGCTTTGTATATGCTGTAAAAGTGCTCCCTGGAGCTAAGGAAATCTCTTTTGGATTTACTTGTTATTTATGTATTTATTTGATTTTTAAAATATAGGCAATAGGCAAATTAGGTTAGGTTGCAGGGTCTCTGGGTACAGCCACAAGATTTTGGAATATTGTATTTGGCCTGGATCTTATATCAGAGTCAGGTTTGGGTTATTAATCTGTGGACCTGGGGCTGGATGGATTATATTAAAGACTTTGTACACTTTCATATAACTCATGTTTGTCATGCGGCATTATATTTCTCAGTGGCTAAAGCTTCACAAATGGCTCATAAATATTTTGTGAATGAAGGTTTGGGGATGATAGCGTGTCACAGCAAGAGTGAAATGATGCAAGAGATGGGAGAAAGGGAAAGTGAGCTGCAGAATTTTCACTGCTCCTGCATATCGTAGAGAACTGATTTAGAGGCCTGTGTAGTTTCTCCTTAATTACTTCAGAGATGGTTTTGGAAAATGCAACTCTAAATGGAGCGCAGGATGATTTATGGCACTATTTTATGAGATGGAATTAAAAATTCAAACCAGAATGTGTAACTGTGGCAGCATGGGGCTACTCATTAAGAGGCAGTGAACGCTGCCATTCATTTGCCTGCACCTGCTGGGGGTGGGGGTGGGGGAAACATGCTGATACCTGCCCACTTGACTGGGCTTGGCAAGAATAAGAGCTTCCTGGATCAGTGACTGGAGAAAAACTCTTTGGGGAGGTGGGAGAAACTCCCCAACGTCTGTAATGAGAACAGTTGGCAACTTACACTGTACAGGACAGTCGGGCATCCACACAGTGTGGAATCCAGACAGCTCTGAAATTCAAGAGCCTGTGGCTCAGCTTTCTTTATCTGTCAAATGGGATTGGTAACAACCACAGGCTGCTCTGTAAAGATGACATAAAATCATTTATGGAGAAGCCGCTGGTGAACTAGATCATGGAATAGAAATGTGAATTATAGTGTTTTATTATAAAATCTCCAAGGAAACTGCCTCAATATCTTTTATTATTAGCATGAAGCAGTACAATTGCTTCACAACTTGGTGGTCTCTCTAGGAGGTATGTTAGAGGCCACGAAGATCCCCACTTTGTGAAAGTTCTCTGGGTTTTGCCTACTAGCATCCATTTAACCTTGATGGAGCTCTGGTTGTGTACACGGGATATTTTGTTGGATCAGTACTTCTACTCACATGTGCAAAGAAGATGCAGTTTCTGCATCTTGTCTATAAGTGATAGGCTTTTTCTTAAGATCACCCTCCTGCTAAGTTGTGGGGATAGATCAACTTGGTAACTTGAGTCTGGGAGAGGTGAAATTATCTTTTCATATTTCTCAGCCTCTAGGAAAAAAATGCTCAGACCTCTCCATTTCCCTTATTTCTTCCCCAACAGCCCTCTTAAATGGTTCATCTGACCTGGACGCAGCAGACTGATGGAATCCTAAGGTCCAGGCAGAATCTTTTGCTGCCTCTGCTCTCTGAGTGGTATTCTTCTGTCCACCTGGCCCCGTCAGCATCTGTAGCCAGTATAACTTGTGGTGGGTTCACTCGTGCTCCATTTGGTTCAGTAGCTTTTTTCTGCAGCTTGGCCTCACCTGGATTCTTTGTCGTCCTCTGAGTTTCAACCACATTCCCTTTCCACCCCAGGTGTGGTCCTGATACAAGGTTTCTTCTCTCATCATTACAGGCCTGTTGCTTCTGAACTCCACTGCCTTGACATTATTCCTCACAGGCTGTCAAAATACCCCAGGTCCCACACACACTACACCAGAAACGAGAGTGGCTCCAGCAAGTTAAACCCTGGCCATTCCTCTGATGATAATGTTGGGGTTGCTAATTACCTTTGATGGCACCCTCCCCCTCACCTACTCCTCACCAACGTGATGCAGTTGTAATCTCTATCAGAATCTGTTCTAGAGTTCTTTGCTTTTGACTTTTTCATCTGTTAGCTAAATTATCTAAAATTTCTCCTGATCTCTGAGTCAAAGTCTGGACTCTTGCCCTCCTGCCTCACAGACTCAGTACCCAGGAACTGTCAAAGGCTGGCTGGACTTGTCATTGCTCTGTAGCACATCTTCTGTTTTGGCAGACAGTCTCATGGCCTGGTTGTCATGGATGGAAGAGGCATCTTACAACACTACGGAAAACACTTTAAGATCTGAGTCCTCTAGGTTTGGTTCTGGTTATGCAAAATTGCTTTAACCTTTAGATAAATATTTTTCAGGAAAGCCTGGCTTCAGAGCCTTTTGTCTTACTGCAAAATCGTATTCTGAATGACAAACATAAAAGTAGATATTTGTTTCATACTTACCCCCTCTCCTACACACACAGAGACCATGTATCAGATACTGTTCTAGGCGCTAGGGATACAGTGGTAAAGAAAACAATACATTCCTGCTTCCAAGGAGCTGTCTTCCTAGTGTAGCATGACAATCAGTAAACCAAATGAGTAAGTAAAGTCAATACATGAAGTGTTGATATGTGATATGGAGAAAAATAAAGCAAGAGAGAATATGTGATGCAGATGAATTCCTGGACATTAAGAGTAACATTTGAACTAGACTTGATAGATGCAAGAAAGAAAACCATGCCATGTGGATTATCTGAGAGAAGGCCATGCTAGCAAAGGTCATATAAAAATTAAAAATAGAAAAGCATGTTAACATTTTTCAAAATATCCTGATACTTTGTCATCACTGATCCTAAAAGTGCTTGGTGCTTTGTTTTAGGCAGGTATATCCAGACTAAATATAATTAACAAATTATACTTTCTAAAATGCCACAAAGATCAAGTCAAAAATTTCTGGGGAATCTTCTTTAGTTATATGACAAAGTCATTTATTTATTCATATAAAATAGAATAAGAGCTGTGGATAAACAAAAATGAATCTGATAGTGTGATATGATTCCTGCTTTCAAGGAGCTCTTGATGAGTCAGAGAGGACGGACTTAATTATAAGAGTGTGTAATAAGATTGATGCCAGACATGAGCCTGGGGTCTTTTGGAAATGTGGAGGTATCTAATATGCCCTAGGTGGGAGAGGGAAGTCAGAAGATCGCTTCTCAGAGAAAGCAATACCTAATGTGGATCTTAAAGGGCGAGTAGAAGTTACCCAAACAATGCCATGGAAGAGGTGATCAAAGCAGAAGGGGGAACATCAGTTAATGCATGCAGATGGGCCATGCAGGATGAAGTAAATGTGGCTCATTGCTTCTGGAAAGAAGACATGAGGTGGGTGATGATGAGAAATGATGCTGGAGATGTGGGCAGAACAAGGAAAGCCAAATTAAATCCAAATTCCTTCACTGGCACATCTTCCTTACCAGGCACATTTCCAGCAGCCTTTGCTCTGTTTAAGCTAAGCTGGGTGTCAGGAATGTCTTCCTCTGCTGCTCATTCCTGCAAAGAGTATTAGTTTCTCAAGTCCTGAGCACAGCTGCCATAGCCTGGGAGCCCTCCTTCATTGTGGCTGCCCAGGTGAGCTAACCGATATTTGCCTTAGGTTCCACTCTCACTAGCTCCGTCACTGCCGCCTCTTGTTGTCATTTGAATGTTTCATGTATGTCTATTTTCATTTTATAGATTATAAATTTGAGGGCACAAATTACCTTATGTTTCTCCGACATTGTCCAACATAATGCTCTGCAAACTCAGAAGGTACTTGATAAAAAATGCATTTTATTACTTTAAATCTACATTGTCCAATATGGTAACCACGAGCCCCAGACAGTTACTTAAATTTAAATTAAGATGATCCATGAACCTTCACTTTCTTGATCTCATTAGTCACGTTTCAAGTACTTAGTACATGTACGGCTAGCGGCTACTGTATTGGGCAGCACAGAAAATATTTCCATCATCACAATTGGCCATCACTGCTTTAGAATACTTTTTTTGTTTTTTTTAATTTTTATTTTTATTATACTTTAAGTTCTAGGGTACATGTGCATAAGGTGCAGGTTTGTTACATATGTATACTTGTGCCATGTTGGTGT
>NW_022324932.1:0-3119 GCF_002776525.5 Piliocolobus tephrosceles | reverse complement strand
CTATAGGTTGCCTGTTCACTCTGATGGTAGTTTCTTTTGCTGTGCAGAAGCTCTTTAGTTTAATTAGATCCCATTTGTCAATTTTGGCTTTTGCTGCCATTGCTTTTGGTGTTTTAGACATGAAGTCCTTGCCCATGCCTATGTCCTGAATGGTACTACCTAGATTTTCTTCTAGAGTTTTTATGGTTTTCGGTCTAACATTTAAGTCTCTAAGCCATCTTGAATTAATTTTTGCATACGGAGTAAAGAAAGGATACAGTTTCATTTTTTAATTTATGGGTAGCCAATTTTCCCAGCACCATTTATTAAATAGGGAATCCTTTCCCCATTTCTTGTTTCTCTCAGGTTTGTCAAAGATCGGATGGCTGTAGATGTGTGGTATTATTTCTGAGGACTCTGTCCTGTTCCACTGGTCTATATCTCTGTTTTGGTACCAGTACCATGCTGTTTTGGTTACTGTAGCCTTGTAGTATAGTTTGAAGTCAGGTAGCGTGATGCCTCCAGCTTGGTTCTTTTGACTTAGGATTGTCTTGGCAATGCGGGCTCTTTTTTGGTTGCATATGAACCTTAAAGCAGTTTTTTCCAATTCTGTGAAGAAACTCATTGGTAGCTTGATGGGGATGGCATTGAATCTATAAATTACCTTGGGTAGTATGGCCATTTTCACGATATTCATTCTTCCTATCCATGAGCATGGTATGTTCTTCCATTTGTTTGTGTCCTCTTTGATTTCACTGAGCAGTGGTTTGTAGTTCTCCTTGAAGAGGTCCTTTACATCCATTGTAAGTTGGATTCCTAGGTATTTTATTCTCTTTGAAGCAATTGTGAATGGAAGTTCATTCCTGATTTGGCTCTCTGCTTGTCTGTTACTGGTGTATAAGAATGCTTGTGATTTTTGCACATTAATTTTGTATCCTGAGACTTTGCTGAAGTTTCTTATCAGCTTAAGGAGATTTTGGGCTGAGATGATGGGGTTTTCTAAATATACAATCATGTCATCTGCAAACAGGGACAATTTGACTCCTACTTATCCTAACTGAATACTGCTTATTTCTTTCTCTTGCCTGATTGCCCTAGCCAGAACTTCCAACACTATGTTGAATAGGAGTGGTGAGAGAGGGCATCCCTGTCTTGTGCCAGGTTTCATAGGGAATTTTTCCAGTTTTTGCCTATTCAGTATGATATTGGCTGAGGGTTTGTCATAAATAGCTCTTATTATTTTGAGGTACATTCCATCAATACCGAATTTATTGAGCGTTTTTAGCATGAAGGGCTGTTGAATTTTGTCAAAAGCCTTTTCTGTATCTATTGAGATAATCATGTGGTTCTTGTCTTTGGTTCTGTTTATATGCTGGATTACATTTATTGATTTGAGAATGTTGAACCAGCCTTGCATCCCAGGGATGAAGCCCACTTGATCATGGTGGATAAGCTTTTTGATGTGCTGCTGAATCCGGTTTGCCTGGATTTTATTGAGGATTTTTGCATCGAAGTTCATCAGGAATATTGATCTAAAATTCTCTTTTTTTGTTGTATGTCTGCCAGGCTTTGGCATCAGGGTGATGTTGGCCTCATAAAATGAGTTAGGGAGGATTCCCTCTTTTTCTATTGATTGGAATAGTTTCAGAAGGAATGGTACCAGCTCCTCCTTGTACCTCTGGTAGAATTCAGCTGTGAATCCATCTGGTCCTGGACTGTTTTTGGTAGGTAGGCTATTAATTGTTGCCTCAATTTTGGAGCCTGCTATTGGTCTATTCAGGGATTCAACTTCTTCCTGGTTTAGTCTTGGGAGAGTGTACGTGTCCAGGAAATTGTCCATTTCTTCTAGATTTTCTAGTTCATTTGCGTAGAGGTGTTTATAGTATTCTCTGATGGTAGTTTGTATTTCTGTGAGGTCGGTGGTGATATCCCCTTTATCATTTTTTATTGCGTCTATTTGATTCCTCTCTCTTTTCTTCTTTATTACTCTTGCTAGCGGTCTGTCAATTTTGTTGATCTTTTCAAAAAACCAACTCCTGGATTCATTGATTTTTTGGAGGGTTTTTTGTGTCTCTATCTCCTTCAGTTCTGCTCTGATCTTAGTTATTTCTTGCCTTCTGCTAGCTTTTGAGTGTGTTTGCTCTTTCCTCTCTAATTCTTTTAATTGTGATGTTAGAGTGTCAATTTTAGATCTTTCCTGCTTTCTCTTGTGGGTATTTAGTGCTATAAATTTCCCTCTACACACTGCTTTAAATGTGTCCCAGAGATTCTGGTATGTTGTATCTTTGTTCTCATTGTTTTCAAAGAACATCTCTACGTCTGATTGGGGTGCCTGAAAGTGAGGGGGAGAATGGAATCAAGTAGGAAAACACTCTTCAGGATATCATCCAGGAGAACTTCCCCAACCTAGTGGGGCAGGCCAACATTCCAATTCAGGAAATAAAGAGAATGCCACAGAGATACTCCTCCAGAAGAGCAACTCCAAGACACATAATTGCCAGATTCACCAAAGTTGAAATGAAGGAAAAAATCGTAAGGGCAGCCAGAGAGAAAGGTAGGGTTACCCACAAAGAGAAGTCCATCAGACTAACAGCAGATCTCTCGGCAGAAACTCTACAAGCCAGAAGAGAGTGGGGGCCAATATTCAACGTTCTTAAAGAAAAAAAATTTAAACCCAGAATTTCATATCCAGCCAAACTAGGTTTCATAAGTGAAGGAGAAATAAAATCATTTACAGATAAGCAAATGCTTAGAGATTTTGTCACCAGCAGGCCTGCCTTACAAGAGACCCTGAAGGAAGCCCTAAACATGGAAAGGAACAACCGGTACCAGCCATTGTAAAAACATGCCAAAATGTAAAGACCATCGAGGCTAGGAAGAAACTGCATCAACTAATGAGCAAAATAACCAGTTAATATCATAATGGCAGGATCAATTTCACACATAACAATATTAACCTTAAATGTAAATGGACTAAATGGTCCAATTAAAAGACACAGACTGGCAAATTGGATAAAGAGTCAAGACCCATCAGTCTGCTGTATTCAGGAGACCCATCTCACATGCAGAGACATACATAGGCTCAAAATAAAGGGATGGAGGAAGATCTACCAAGCAAATGGAGAACAAAAAAAAGCAGG
>NW_022324931.1:2799-7975 GCF_002776525.5 Piliocolobus tephrosceles | reverse complement strand
ACACCAACATGGCACAAGTATACATATGTAACAAACCTGCACCTTATGCACATGTACCCTAGAACTTAAAGTATAATAAAAATAAAAATTAAAAAAAACAAAAAAAGTATTCTAAAGCAGTGATGGCCAATTGTGATGATGGAAATATTTTCTGTGCTGCCCAATACAGTAGCCGCTAGCCGTACATGTACTAAGTACTTGAAACGTGACTAATGAGATCAAGAAAGTGAAGGTTCATGGATCATCTTAATTTAAATTTAAGTAACTGTCTGGGGCTCGTGGTTACCATATTGGACAATGTAGATTTAAAGTAATAAAATGCATTTTTTATCAAGTACCTTCTGAGTTTGCAGAGCATTATGTTGGACAATGTCGGAGAAACATAAGGTAATTTGTGCCCTCAAATTTATAATCTATAAAATGAAAATAGACATACATGAAACATTCAAATGACAACAAGAGGCGGCAGTGACGGAGCTAGTGAGAGTGGAACCTAAGGCAAATATCGGTTAGCTCACCTGGGCAGCCACAATGAAGGAGGGCTCCCAGGCTATGGCAGCTGTGCTCAGGACTTGAGAAACTAATACTCTTTGCAGGAATGAGCAGCAGAGGAAGACATTCCTGACACCCAGCTTAGCTTAAACAGAGCAAAGGCTGCTGGAAATGTGCCTGGTAAGGAAGATGTGCCAGTGAAGGAATTTGGATTTAATTTGGCTTTCCTTGTTCTGCCCACATCTCCAGCATCATTTCTCATCATCACCCACCTCATGTCTTCTTTCCAGAAGCAATGAGCCACATTTACTTCATCCTGCATGGCCCATCTGCATGCATTAACTGATGTTCCCCCTTCTGCTTTGATCACCTCTTCCATGGCATTGTTTGGGTAACTTCTACTCGCCCTTTAAGATCCACATTAGGTATTGCTTTCTCTGAGAAGCGATCTTCTGACTTCCCTCTCCCACCTAGGGCATATTAGATACCTCCACATTTCCAAAAGACCCCAGGCTCATGTCTGGCATCAATCTTATTACACACTCTTATAATTAAGTCCGTCCTCTCTGACTCATCAAGAGCTCCTTGAAAGCAGGAATCATATCACACTATCAGATTCATTTTTGTTTATCCACAGCTCTTATTCTATTTTATATGAATAAATAAATGACTTTGTCATATAACTAAAGAAGATTCCCCAGAAATTTTTGACTTGATCTTTGTGGCATTTTAGAAAGTATAATTTGTTAATTATATTTAGTCTGGATATACCTGCCTAAAACAAAGCACCAAGCACTTTTAGGATCAGTGATGACAAAGTATCAGGATATTTTGAAAAATGTTAACATGCTTTTCTATTTTTAATTTTTATATGACCTTTGCTAGCATGGCCTTCTCTCAGATAATCCACATGGCATGGTTTTCTTTCTTGCATCTATCAAGTCTAGTTCAAATGTTACTCTTAATGTCCAGGAATTCATCTGCATCACATATTCTCTCTTGCTTTATTTTTCTCCATATCACATATCAACACTTCATGTATTGACTTTACTTACTCATTTGGTTTACTGATTGTCATGCTACACTAGGAAGACAGCTCCTTGGAAGCAGGAATGTATTGTTTTCTTTACCACTGTATCCCTAGCGCCTAGAACAGTATCTGATACATGGTCTCTGTGTGTGTAGGAGAGGGGGTAAGTATGAAACAAATATCTACTTTTATGTTTGTCATTCAGAATACGATTTTGCAGTAAGACAAAAGGCTCTGAAGCCAGGCTTTCCTGAAAAATATTTATCTAAAGGTTAAAGCAATTTTGCATAACCAGAACCAAACCTAGAGGACTCAGATCTTAAAGTGTTTTCCGTAGTGTTGTAAGATGCCTCTTCCATCCATGACAACCAGGCCATGAGACTGTCTGCCAAAACAGAAGATGTGCTACAGAGCAATGACAAGTCCAGCCAGCCTTTGACAGTTCCTGGGTACTGAGTCTGTGAGGCAGGAGGGCAAGAGTCCAGACTTTGACTCAGAGATCAGGAGAAATTTTAGATAATTTAGCTAACAGATGAAAAAGTCAAAAGCAAAGAACTCTAGAACAGATTCTGATAGAGATTACAACTGCATCACGTTGGTGAGGAGTAGGTGAGGGGGAGGGTGCCATCAAAGGTAATTAGCAACCCCAACATTATCATCAGAGGAATGGCCAGGGTTTAACTTGCTGGAGCCACTCTCGTTTCTGGTGTAGTGTGTGTGGGACCTGGGGTATTTTGACAGCCTGTGAGGAATAATGTCAAGGCAGTGGAGTTCAGAAGCAACAGGCCTGTAATGATGAGAGAAGAAACCTTGTATCAGGACCACACCTGGGGTGGAAAGGGAATGTGGTTGAAACTCAGAGGACGACAAAGAATCCAGGTGAGGCCAAGCTGCAGAAAAAAGCTACTGAACCAAATGGAGCACGAGTGAACCCACCACAAGTTATACTGGCTACAGATGCTGACGGGGCCAGGTGGACAGAAGAATACCACTCAGAGAGCAGAGGCAGCAAAAGATTCTGCCTGGACCTTAGGATTCCATCAGTCTGCTGCGTCCAGGTCAGATGAACCATTTAAGAGGGCTGTTGGGGAAGAAATAAGGGAAATGGAGAGGTCTGAGCATTTTTTTCCTAGAGGCTGAGAAATATGAAAAGATAATTTCACCTCTCCCAGACTCAAGTTACCAAGTTGATCTATCCCCACAACTTAGCAGGAGGGTGATCTTAAGAAAAAGCCTATCACTTATAGACAAGATGCAGAAACTGCATCTTCTTTGCACATGTGAGTAGAAGTACTGATCCAACAAAATATCCCGTGTACACAACCAGAGCTCCATCAAGGTTAAATGGATGCTAGTAGGCAAAACCCAGAGAACTTTCACAAAGTGGGGATCTTCGTGGCCTCTAACATACCTCCTAGAGAGACCACCAAGTTGTGAAGCAATTGTACTGCTTCATGCTAATAATAAAAGATATTGAGGCAGTTTCCTTGGAGATTTTATAATAAAACACTATAATTCACATTTCTATTCCATGATCTAGTTCACCAGCGGCTTCTCCATAAATGATTTTATGTCATCTTTACAGAGCAGCCTGTGGTTGTTACCAATCCCATTTGACAGATAAAGAAAGCTGAGCCACAGGCTCTTGAATTTCAGAGCTGTCTGGATTCCACACTGTGTGGATGCCCGACTGTCCTGTACAGTGTAAGTTGCCAACTGTTCTCATTACAGACGTTGGGGAGTTTCTCCCACCTCCCCAAAGAGTTTTTCTCCAGTCACTGATCCAGGAAGCTCTTATTCTTGCCAAGCCCAGTCAAGTGGGCAGGTATCAGCATGTTTCCCCCACCCCCACCCCCAGCAGGTGCAGGCAAATGAATGGCAGCGTTCACTGCCTCTTAATGAGTAGCCCCATGCTGCCACAGTTACACATTCTGGTTTGAATTTTTAATTCCATCTCATAAAATAGTGCCATAAATCATCCTGCGCTCCATTTAGAGTTGCATTTTCCAAAACCATCTCTGAAGTAATTAAGGAGAAACTACACAGGCCTCTAAATCAGTTCTCTACGATATGCAGGAGCAGTGAAAATTCTGCAGCTCACTTTCCCTTTCTCCCATCTCTTGCATCATTTCACTCTTGCTGTGACACGCTATCATCCCCAAACCTTCATTCACAAAATATTTATGAGCCATTTGTGAAGCTTTAGCCACTGAGAAATATAATGCCGCATGACAAACATGAGTTATATGAAAGTGTACAAAGTCTTTAATATAATCCATCCAGCCCCAGGTCCACAGATTAATAACCCAAACCTGACTCTGATATAAGATCCAGGCCAAATACAATATTCCAAAATCTTGTGGCTGTACCCAGAGACCCTGCAACCTAACCTAATTTGCCTATTGCCTATATTTTAAAAATCAAATAAATACATAAATAACAAGTAAATCCAAAAGAGATTTCCTTAGCTCCAGGGAGCACTTTTACAGCATATACAAAGCAAACCAATTTGAACATTTCCCAAACATGCAGGTGCTAAATACTCGTGCTTGGCAGGAATAATTATTTGTTGTATTCCCTGGATCTTCTATTTTGTTGAATTTAATTTGTTTTCAATACTTAGAGGGAGTAAAAATATAAAAGTACACCAAAACAGTAGAACAACTGTGACAGTAAATGAGAGATTTACCACAGCGCTTGTTATGAATATTGTTTAGACAGCATAAAATTGAAAAATAGCAAGAGGATACCCACTTTTATTTTTTCCTTCCTTCTCTGCAGCTGGTGGAAAAATGGGAACCTGAGACAATGGAGTATGGCACGCTGCTGGAGAAGAGTTGTCGTGAACTGCACATGAGCCAAAATCACAACATTCTTCAGAAAGGAAGCAAGCTGTGACTTCTTTAGAGTCTCTCATCACCAATAAAGGTTCTGGAACAATGAAAAAGGCAAGTGTTGCTGGAAGAAGGTCTTAGGCAGTCCTGGGGACCTGAGAGCCATGGGAGCAAGGCAAGGCAGTGGCAGCAAGGGAGAGACAGACACGATTCCTCGAGACCAATGCTTCTCAAACCCAGCCACATATTGGAATCATGTGAGGAATTCTGAAAGCTTACTGAAGTCAGAGACCAACCCAAGACTGATTGAATCAAAATCACTGCAGGTGCGACCCAGGATCTGCTAGTTGTAAAATGCTCTCCAGATGAGGCTAATGCTTTGTCTGGGCTGAGAATCACTGAGTTGCAGGTCAACTCTGTTGGGTAATTGTGACTGATGATTGACTGCTCATAGGCCCTTGGTATAGGTGAGAAGTTGCAAACTTAAAGCCAGAAGACTCAATTTAGAATATAGATAGGCTGCTGGGCGCGGTGGCTCACACCTGTAATCCCAGCACTTTGGGAGGCCGAGATGGGTGGATCACAAGGTCAGGAGATTGAGACCATCCTGACTAACACGGTGAAACCCCGTGTCTACCAAAAATACAAAAAAATTAGCCGGGTGGTGGTGGGCGCCTGTAGTCCCAGCTACTCTGGAGGCTGAGGCAGGAGAATGGCGTGAACCTGGGAGGCGGAGCTTGCAGTGAGCTGCTATCGCACCACTGCACTCCAGCCCAGGTGACAGAGCAAGACTCCACCTCAAAAAAAAAAAAAAAAAAAA
>NW_022324931.1:0-2699 GCF_002776525.5 Piliocolobus tephrosceles | reverse complement strand
ATATATATATATATATATATAGATAGATAGATAGATAGATATAGATATAGATATAGATATAGATATAGATATAGATATAGATAGATATGCTTGGTTTGGCAAGCATCATGCTTAACATTGAACTAATATTTTAAAACATAAAAACAGGATATTTTACATTAAAATACAGATTTGCAACTTCCTCGAAAAAGGCAGTTCTGGACATCCTACAGGGCACACTGACATCCTACAGGTACATCCTAAGAGACATCATGTCTACCCTCTCATCCAAAGCGGGTCTCTCCAGTTCTCCACAGTCCTCGTCACTCCCTTTTGCACACCATGTCAGTTCCGTTCTCTCACCAACAGTACCTACATGGCTTTAATGGCTATTTTTCTTAATGCCACCAGCATAGACCTATAGAACCGGGGGATCACAGTTCTAAGACTCAATTTTATGAGTAAGGAAACGAGGCCTAGAAAATGCAAACTGCTTCTTAGTCCTATTATTTCTCAAGGGTTGTCATACTTTCTCAAATCCGCATTTACCTATGCCAAACTTCCAGCAAAATTTGTTTTTGCAGATTGGCCTATTAATATTTAATGATGTTTCTCTTTGAATTTTAAAGTAGTAATTAAATTGAACTATTCTGAAACAGCATATTAATTCTAAATTTTTAAAAATGAAAGAGAATAAGTCTTGCTCAAAACAAGAACACAGTAAAAAGTGAACATTAATTTTGTAGGGTGAGCCTGGGTACTGCTTATTAAATATGTATTTCAATAATGAGAAATAAATTGAGACAACAGCTACTAGGGAAACATAAAATATATACTAAGAAGAAATGTTTCCATTCTCTAACTTTCTTAGCACCTTGGCTGGCACTTCTCAGTTTCTGACTTCATGTGTGTTTATGTGCCTCTGCTATTTAATGAATTCATTCAAGACAGGGCGTTGGTTTTATTTATCTTCTGGGTCTGTAACAGCACCTAGCACAGAACTTTAGTGTAATTAGTACTCAGTGAACATTGGTAAATATCCAAGAAAATATCCAAAGTGGAGCCCAGAAATGAAAGACACCAATATTCAAAGTAAAAACAGACAAACAAACAAAAACTATGGTTAATTTGGGCAAACTTTATGGCACTGATGAAGCTCTCTGCAAAAATCTCATCAGGAACTTAACAAATTTTAAGAGCATCAGTACTGAGGTGAGCACAATCCCCCCACGGCAGCTAGAGAACAGACACAGTGATCATTCTGTCCACTTCCATTTACCCATGGCTTTCATGATGAACGAAAAATTAAAACCCATTGAACTTCTATTCTACTCCAGGCACTGCAGCCAGCAGAAGAGATCTCATTTAGTTGTTACAACAACTCTGGGTATCACTGTCCCCACTTTACAGATGAGGAAATGTTGGTCTAGAAGTTAAGTAAGTTCCCCATATTTATGCAACTGGTTAGCAGCCATAGCTCAGAGCTTCTCAGCCTTCTCACATCACCTGGAGACTACATTAAGATGCAGATTTTTATTCAGTAGGCCTGAGTATGCATTTCTGACAGCACCTCTATGAAGTTGAAGCTGTTAGCCCATGTCTATCATTTGAATAGAATTGAAGTATGAGGGTACCAAAAGCCTGCCAGGTCAGAGGCTGAGTTCCTTGAAGTTTTTCTAATACAATAAATTGTGTAATGATTACACGAACTGCCACTGAATTCAGACTCTCTCTCCCATTTTGCCTTAGAATTTGTAAGATGCTATCATACCATTCACTTTCACTATCTTCCTTTTCTTTCACTATCTTAGCATCTCTTCCTCATGTTCCCTGCTGAAAGGAATTTGGGATTCCAGGTGCTCCATGGACCATTGCTCATATGCACAGCTGGAAAAAATAATCTGGAGAAACTTTTCTGCTGCAGGCATTATACCAGGCTTTAGGACACAGTCATAAACAGAAAAAGCTGCTCCTTAAATCAAACCAAAATTACAATCCAGAGGTGGAGAACCATGATAGGAAGAAAGTGTTTGCTCTGAGTACATTGGGGAAAAAGTTAATCATGACCTGAGGTGCTTGGAGCCCACTTCCCAAAAGAGGCATCCCAACGGAGACCTGTGAGTAAGATATAGTCAGGTGAAGGGAAGACTAAAATGGAGTGTGATGGTTAATTTTGTATGTCAAATTGCCTGGGCCATGGGTGCTCAGATATTTGGTCAAACAATATTCTGGGTGTGTGTGTGTGAGAGTGTTTTAATGAGACGAACATTTGTATAATTAAACTGAGTAAAGCAGATTTTCTTCCTTAATGTGCATGGCCAGCAACTAATCAGTCAAAGGCCTGAGCAGAACAAAAATGCTGACCCAACCACAAGTTAGATGGGACTCCTGCCTGACTGCAGATGCTGGAACATTGGTCTTTTCTGCCTTTGAACTCAAACTGAAACATCAGCTCTTCTTGGTTGTCAAGCCTGTTGGCTTTCAGACCAAAACTTACAGCCCTGGTTCTCCTGGTTATCAGCCCTTTGGGCTTAGACTAAAACTACACGATCGGTTCTTCTAGGTCTTCAGTTTTCAGTTGGCAGACCTTGAGACTTGACTGCCTCCATCATAATCTATCTCTCTATCTTCCTAACTATCTATTTATCTCTATCTTTATCATCTATCTCCCTATATCTATCTATCTATCTATCTATCTATCTATCTATCTATCTATCTAT
>NW_022324930.1:0-4391 GCF_002776525.5 Piliocolobus tephrosceles | reverse complement strand
CTGCCCCTAGTGGGGGATGTCTCCCAGTTAGGCTACTCAGGGGTCAGTGACCCACTTGAGCAGGCAGACTGCCCCTTCTCAGATCTCAACCTCCGTGTTGGGAGATCCACTGCTCTCTTCAAAGCTGTCAGACAGAGTCGTTCGCGTCTGGACAGGCCTCTGCTGCTTTAGCTGAGCCCTGTCCCCAGAGGCGGAGTCTACAGAGACAGGCAGGTTTCCTTGAGCTGCTGTGAGCTCCACCCAGTTCGAGCTTCCCAGAGGCTTTATTTACCTACTTAAGTCTCAGCGATGGCGGGCGCCCCTCCCCCAGCCTCGCTGCTGCCTTGTGGTTAGATTGCGGCAGACTGCTGTGTTAGCAAGGAGGGAGGCTCTGTGGGCGTGGGACCCTCCCGGCCAGGTGTGAGATATAATCTCCCGTGTGCCAGTGTTACAGCGCAGTATTGGGGTGGGAGTTACCCGATTTTCCAGATGTTGTGTGTCTCAGTTCCCCTGGCTAGGAAAAGGGACTCCCTTCCCCCTCGCGCTTCCCAGGTGAGGCGATGCCTGCCCTGCTTCAGCTCTTGCTGGTCGGGCTGCAGCAGCTGACCAGCACCAATTGTCCGGCACTCCCGAGTGAGATGACCCCAGTACCTCAGTTGAAAATGCAGAAATCACCGGTCTTCTGTGTCGCTCGCACTGGGAGATGGAGACTGAAGCTGTTACTATTCGGACATCTTGCTCCGCCCTTCGCAACTAAATATTTTTAAAACAACTTTCTTATTTTGTCTTCAGCAGGGATATTGGTGAAAGTGACAACAAATACATGTTAACATCCTGACTTCAGTGGGAATGCATCAAGTATAAGTATGTATGTAGCCTCCAGGCACACAGTGGGATGGGTATCATAATAAACAACTGGATTCATTTGCAGTTAGCATTCTAATAAGCATATGACCTAAATATGAACCTTCATCTATAGTTAAAAAATTATAAGGTTGATAGAAATAAAGCCCATTAAGTTTGTACTTGAATTATAAAATAAAAAGAAAACAAAATAAAATAATATGAACCTCTACTTATGGTTAACAATTCATAAATCCCTACAATTAAATAGAATGCTAGGCAAAGTAAACTTTGAAATGATATCTTGTAGTGTTTATCATCTTGCTGAGTCTACTGTAAGTAATACCACAGTTGAAAGTAAAGTAAAATGAAATTAAAACCAAAAAAGCAAAAAACAGTACTCTTGAGAAAATACAGACTTAGCCATAAAACTACTCCACATTCATTTCTCAGACCTGATTTATTTTTACTAGCATATATTTAAGGGATACAAGTGCAGTTTTGTATACAAGGATATATTGAGTAGAGGTGAAGTCTGTGTGTATGTGTGTATATATATATATCCACTATATATACACTATACATACATGTATGTGTATATATATGCACTATATATACATATATGTATGTGTATATATATGCACTATATATACACTATACATAGATGTGTGCATATATATTTGGTTTGTATACATATTGTGGTGGTGGTATGTGCACATATATATGGTGATGTGTGTACATATATGTGTTTGGGTTTGCGTATGTATATACAAAGAAATAATCTCTCTACAGTAAACACATACACACACGATAGAATACTCTTTAGCCAGGCAGGGCATGCTGGCTCACGCCTGTAATCCCAGCACTTTGGGAGGCCGAGGTGGGTGGATCACCTGAGGTCAGAAGTTCGAGACCAGCCTGGCCAACATGGTTAAACCCTGTCTCTACTAAAAATACAAAAAATTAGCCTAGTATGGTGGTGGATACCTGTAATCCCAGCTACTCAGGAGGATGAGGCAGGGGGATTGCTTGATTCTGGAAGGCGGAGGTTGCACTCCAGCCTGGGCAACAAGAGCGAAACTCCATCTCAAAACAAACAGAAAGAATGAAATAATGTCTTTCAGTAACATGGATGGAACTGGAGGCTAAATCTTTAGTGAACAACTCAGAAACAGAAAGTCTCATGACCTCTCATTGTGGTTTTAATTTGCATTTTTCTGGTGATTGCTGATGTTGAGCAGTTTTTCATGTTTATTGGGCGCTTCTATGTCTTCTTTTGAAAACCGTCTGTTCATATCATTTTCTCACTTTTTAATGGGGTTGTTTTTTGTTTGAGTTTTTTGAGTTTCTTATAGATTGTAAATATTAACCCTTTGTCAGATGCAGTTTGCAAATATACTTCCCATTCTTTATGTTGCCTGTTTACTGTTTCTTTCACTGCACAGAAGCTTTGTAGTTTAATTAAGTCTCATTTGCCTACTTTGGTTTTTATTGTGTTTATTTTTGAGGACCTGGTCATAAATTCTTTTCCTAGACCAATGTTCAGAAGAGTTTCGCCTCAGTTTTCTTCTAGGACTTTCACAGTTCCAGGTCTTACACTTAAGTCTTTATTCCATCTTGAGTTGATTTTTGTGAATGGAAAAAGATAGGGGGTCCAAAAAAAGGGTGTCATTTTCCAGTGCTTTTTAAAAGTTTGTTTTGTTTTGTTTTCTGAGACAGAGTCTCACTCTGACAACCAGGCTGGAGTACACCTGGGTGTACCATCACACCCACCGTCTCAGCTCAGTGAAACCTCTGCCGCCCAGATTCAAGCGATTCTCCTGCCTCAGCCTCCTGAGTAGCTGGCATTACAAGCATCTGCCACTGCACCTGGCTAATTTTTGTATTTTTAGAAGAGATGGGATTTCACCATATTGGTCAGGCTGGTCTTAAACTCCTGACTTCATGATCCACCCACCTCAGCCTCCTGAGTAGCTGGCATTACAGGCACCTGCCACTGCACCTGGCTAATTTTTGTTTTTACTTTGTTTTTTTGTTTTTAATTTTTTTAAATTTCAGTATTTTTTAGTTTGTTGCTTGCTCTTATACATATTGTGATACCTTAGTGCATGACTTTTTTGTTTTAAATTTAGCTTATTTTTATGAGAGATATGGTGACGGACATTTTACTTGAAATTGGTATCAAAAATTATCTTAATTCTCTAAAATTTTGCTGTCACAAATGCTATACTTTGTCTCTCAACACAGTATGCTTTTGAAAACAATGTTGAAATATTAATATTAAAATATATTAGTTAATGAATAGATAACTATTATCTGCTTTAATAGATATCTTTAATATCTATTAAAAATAACTTTTCAAGTTATAATCTTTTTGTTCATTTGGAGTAATTTCTAAGTTTAGATTTCTTTACAGTTGTTCATCTTGGTTCTGTGTATTTCCATAATGTATCAAATTTAGTTGTACCTGGTTAACCATTTACCAAAACTGCTACAAGTTAGCAATGAAGCTTCTAATGCAAAAAAATCATATATCATTTTGGGACTTGTGCAGCTGTTCAGAAACTGCTTAAGCTGTGCTCTTGATCTTTATCTTGTCAAAATTTCTTAATGGAATCAAGGCTGGGAGTTTAATTTCCTGCTGTTGACTAGTACATCATCTCACTCACTTTTTTTTTTTTTATGATTTCATCTTCTTTTTATTTATTTATTTATTACACTTTAAGTTCTAGGGTACATGTGCATAACGGGCAGGTTTGTTACACATGTATACTTGTGCCATGTTGGTGTGCTGCACCCATCAACTCGTCAGCACCCATCAACTCGTCATTTACATCAGGTATAACTCCCAATGCAATCCCTTCCCCCTCCCCCCTCCCCATGATAGGCCCTGATGTGTGATGTTCCCCTTCCCGAGTCCAGGTGATCTAATTGTTCAGTTCCCACCTATGAGTGAGAACATGCGGTGTTTGGTTTTCTGTTCTTGTGATAATTTGCTGAGAATGATGGTTTCCAGCTGCATCCGTGTCCCTACAAAGGACACAAACTCATCCTTTTTTATGGCTGCATAGTATTCCATGGTGTATATGTGCCACATTTTCTTAATCCAGTCTGTCACTGATGGACATTTGGGTTGATTCCAAGTCTTTGCTATTGTGAATAGTGCCGCAATAAACATATGTGTGCATGTATCTTTATAGCAGCATGATTTATAATCCTTTGGGTATATACCCAGTAATGGGATGGCTGGGTCATATGGTACTTCTAGTTCTAGATCCTTGGGGAATCACCATACTGTTTTCCATAATGGTTGAACTAGTTTACAATCCCACCAATAGTGTAAAAGTGTTCCTATTTCTCCACATCCTCTCCAGCACCTGTTGTTTCCTGACTTTTTTATGATTGCCATTCTAACTGGTGTGAGATGGTATCTCATTGTGGTTTTGATTTGCATTTCTCTGATGGCCAGTGATGATGAGCATTTTTTCATGTGTCTGTTGGCTGTATGAATGTCTTCTTTTGAGAAATGTCTGTTCATATCCTTTGCCCACTTTTGGATGGGGTTGTTT
>NW_022324929.1:0-4391 GCF_002776525.5 Piliocolobus tephrosceles | reverse complement strand
AAACAACCCCATCCAAAAGTGGGCAAAGGATATGAACAGACATTTCTCAAAAGAAGACATTCATACAGCCAACAGACACATGAAAAAATGCTCATCATCACTGGCCATCAGAGAAATGCAAATCAAAACCACAATGAGATACCATCTCACACCAGTTAGAATGGCAATCATAAAAAAGTCAGGAAACAACAGGTGCTGGAGAGGATGTGGAGAAATAGGAACACTTTTACACTATTGGTGGGATTGTAAACTAGTTCAACCATTATGGAAAACAGTATGGTGATTCCCCAAGGATCTAGAACTAGAAGTACCATATGACCCAGCCATCCCATTACTGGGTATATACCCAAAGGATTATAAATCATGCTGCTATAAAGATACATGCACACATATGTTTATTGCGGCACTATTCACAATAGCAAAGACTTGGAATCAACCCAAATGTCCATCAGTGACAGACTGGATTAAGAAAATGTGGCACATATACACCATGGAATACTATGCAGCCATAAAAAAGGATGAGTTTGTGTCCTTTGTAGGGACACGGATGCAGCTGGAAACCATCATTCTCAGCAAATTATCACAAGAACAGAAAACCAAACACCGCATGTTCTCACTCATAGGTGGGAACTGAACAATTAGATCACCTGGACTCGGGAAGGGGAACATCACACATCAGGGCCTATCATGGGGAGGGGGGAGGGGGAAGGGATTGCATTGGGAGTTATACCTGATGTAAATGACGAGTTGATGGGTGCTGACGAGTTGATGGGTGCAGCACACCAACATGGCACAAGTATACATGTGTAACAAACCTGCCCGTTATGCACATGTACCCTAGAACTTAAAGTGTAATAAATAAATAAATAAAAAGAAGATGAAATCATAAAAAAAAAAAAAGTGAGTGAGATGATGTACTAGTCAACAGCAGGAAATTAAACTCCCAGCCTTGATTCCATTAAGAAATTTTGACAAGATAAAGATCAAGAGCACAGCTTAAGCAGTTTCTGAACAGCTGCACAAGTCCCAAAATGATATATGATTTTTTTGCATTAGAAGCTTCATTGCTAACTTGTAGCAGTTTTGGTAAATGGTTAACCAGGTACAACTAAATTTGATACATTATGGAAATACACAGAACCAAGATGAACAACTGTAAAGAAATCTAAACTTAGAAATTACTCCAAATGAACAAAAAGATTATAACTTGAAAAGTTATTTTTAATAGATATTAAAGATATCTATTAAAGCAGATAATAGTTATCTATTCATTAACTAATATATTTTAATATTAATATTTCAACATTGTTTTCAAAAGCATACTGTGTTGAGAGACAAAGTATAGCATTTGTGACAGCAAAATTTTAGAGAATTAAGATAATTTTTGATACCAATTTCAAGTAAAATGTCCGTCACCATATCTCTCATAAAAATAAGCTAAATTTAAAACAAAAAAGTCATGCACTAAGGTATCACAATATGTATAAGAGCAAGCAACAAACTAAAAAATACTGAAATTTAAAAAAATTAAAAACAAAAAAACAAAGTAAAAACAAAAATTAGCCAGGTGCAGTGGCAGGTGCCTGTAATGCCAGCTACTCAGGAGGCTGAGGTGGGTGGATCATGAAGTCAGGAGTTTAAGACCAGCCTGACCAATATGGTGAAATCCCATCTCTTCTAAAAATACAAAAATTAGCCAGGTGCAGTGGCAGATGCTTGTAATGCCAGCTACTCAGGAGGCTGAGGCAGGAGAATCGCTTGAATCTGGGCGGCAGAGGTTTCACTGAGCTGAGACGGTGGGTGTGATGGTACACCCAGGTGTACTCCAGCCTGGTTGTCAGAGTGAGACTCTGTCTCAGAAAACAAAACAAAACAAACTTTTAAAAAGCACTGGAAAATGACACCCTTTTTTTGGACCCCCTATCTTTTTCCATTCACAAAAATCAACTCAAGATGGAATAAAGACTTAAGTGTAAGACCTGGAACTGTGAAAGTCCTAGAAGAAAACTGAGGCGAAACTCTTCTGAACATTGGTCTAGGAAAAGAATTTATGACCAGGTCCTCAAAAATAAACACAATAAAAACCAAAGTAGGCAAATGAGACTTAATTAAACTACAAAGCTTCTGTGCAGTGAAAGAAACAGTAAACAGGCAACATAAAGAATGGGAAGTATATTTGCAAACTGCATCTGACAAAGGGTTAATATTTACAATCTATAAGAAACTCAAAAAACTCAAACAAAAAACAACCCCATTAAAAAGTGAGAAAATGATATGAACAGACGGTTTTCAAAAGAAGACATAGAAGCGCCCAATAAACATGAAAAACTGCTCAACATCAGCAATCACCAGAAAAATGCAAATTAAAACCACAATGAGAGGTCATGAGACTTTCTGTTTCTGAGTTGTTCACTAAAGATTTAGCCTCCAGTTCCATCCATGTTACTGAAAGACATTATTTCATTCTTTCTGTTTGTTTTGAGATGGAGTTTCGCTCTTGTTGCCCAGGCTGGAGTGCAACCTCCGCCTTCCAGAATCAAGCAATCCCCCTGCCTCATCCTCCTGAGTAGCTGGGATTACAGGTATCCACCACCATACTAGGCTAATTTTTTGTATTTTTAGTAGAGACAGGGTTTAACCATGTTGGCCAGGCTGGTCTCGAACTTCTGACCTCAGGTGATCCACCCACCTCGGCCTCCCAAAGTGCTGGGATTACAGGCGTGAGCCAGCATGCCCTGCCTGGCTAAAGAGTATTCTATCGTGTGTGTATGTGTTTACTGTAGAGAGATTATTTCTTTGTATATACATACGCAAACCCAAACACATATATGTACACACATCACCATATATATGTGCACATACCACCACCACAATATGTATACAAACCAAATATATATGCACACATCTATGTATAGTGTATATATAGTGCATATATATACACATACATATATGTATATATAGTGCATATATATACACATACATGTATGTATAGTGTATATATAGTGGATATATATATATACACACATACACACAGACTTCACCTCTACTCAATATATCCTTGTATACAAAACTGCACTTGTATCCCTTAAATATATGCTAGTAAAAATAAATCAGGTCTGAGAAATGAATGTGGAGTAGTTTTATGGCTAAGTCTGTATTTTCTCAAGAGTACTGTTTTTTGCTTTTTTGGTTTTAATTTCATTTTACTTTACTTTCAACTGTGGTATTACTTACAGTAGACTCAGCAAGATGATAAACACTACAAGATATCATTTCAAAGTTTACTTTGCCTAGCATTCTATTTAATTGTAGGGATTTATGAATTGTTAACCATAAGTAGAGGTTCATATTATTTTATTTTGTTTTCTTTTTATTTTATAATTCAAGTACAAACTTAATGGGCTTTATTTCTATCAACCTTATAATTTTTTAACTATAGATGAAGGTTCATATTTAGGTCATATGCTTATTAGAATGCTAACTGCAAATGAATCCAGTTGTTTATTATGATACCCATCCCACTGTGTGCCTGGAGGCTACATACATACTTATACTTGATGCATTCCCACTGAAGTCAGGATGTTAACATGTATTTGTTGTCACTTTCACCAATATCCCTGCTGAAGACAAAATAAGAAAGTTGTTTTAAAAATATTTAGTTGCGAAGGGCGGAGCAAGATGTCCGAATAGTAACAGCTTCAGTCTCCATCTCCCAGTGCGAGCGACACAGAAGACCGGTGATTTCTGCATTTTCAACTGAGGTACTGGGGTCATCTCACTCGGGAGTGCCGGACAATTGGTGCTGGTCAGCTGCTGCAGCCCGACCAGCAAGAGCTGAAGCAGGGCAGGCATCGCCTCACCTGGGAAGCGCGAGGGGGAAGGGAGTCCCTTTTCCTAGCCAGGGGAACTGAGACACACAACATCTGGAAAATCGGGTAACTCCCACCCCAATACTGCGCTGTAACACTGGCACACGGGAGATTATATCTCACACCTGGCCGGGAGGGTCCCACGCCCACAGAGCCTCCCTCCTTGCTAACACAGCAGTCTGCCGCAATCTAACCACAAGGCAGCAGCGAGGCTGGGGGAGGGGCGCCCGCCATCGCTGAGACTTAAGTAGGTAAATAAAGCCTCTGGGAAGCTCGAACTGGGTGGAGCTCACAGCAGCTCAAGGAAACCTGCCTGTCTCTGTAGACTCCGCCTCTGGGGACAGGGCTCAGCTAAAGCAGCAGAGGCCTGTCCAGACGCGAACGACTCTGTCTGACAGCTTTGAAGAGAGCAGTGGATCTCCCAACACGGAGGTTGAGATCTGAGAAGGGGCAGTCTGCCTGCTCAAGTGGGTCACTGACCCCTGAGTAGCCTAACTGGGAGACATCCCCCACTAGGGGCAG
>NW_022324928.1:0-4472 GCF_002776525.5 Piliocolobus tephrosceles | reverse complement strand
GAAGCTCTTTAGTTTAATTAGATCCCATTTGTCAATTTTGGCTTTTGTTGCCGTTGCTTTTGGTGTTTTAGACATGAAGACCTTGCCCATGCCTATGTCCTGAATGGTATTCCCTAGGTTTTCTTCTAGGGTTTTTATGGTATTAGGTCTAACATTTAAGTCTCTAATCCATCTTGAATTAATTTTCGTATAAGGAGTAAGGAAAGGATAAGTTTCAGCTTTCTACTTATGGCTAGCCAATTTTCCCAGCATCATTTATTAACTAGGGAATCCTTTCCCCATTTCTTGTTTTTCTCAGGTTTATCAAAGATCAGATGGCTGTAGATGTGTGGTATTATTTCTGAGGACTCTATTCTGTTCCATTGGTCTATATCTCTGTTTTGGTACCAGTACCATGCTGTTCTGGTTACTACTGTAGCCTTGTAGTATAGTTTGAAGTCAGGTATCGTGATGCCTCCAGCTTTGTTCTTTTGACTTAGGATTGTCTTGGCAATGCAGGCTCTTTTTTGGTTCCATATGAACTTTAAAGCAGTTTTTTTCCAATTCTGTGAAGAAAGTCATTGGTAGCTTGATGGGGATGACATTGAATCTATAAATTACCTTGGGCAGTATGGCCATTTTCATGATATTGATTCTTCCTATCCATGAGCATGGTATGTTCTTCCATTTGTTTGTGTCCTCTTTTATTTTGCTGAGCAGTGGTTTCTACTTTCCTTGAAGAGGTCCTTTACATCCCTTGTAAGTTGGATTCCTAGGTATTTTATTCTCTTTGAAGCTATTGTGAATGGAAGTTCATTCATGATTTGGCTCTCTGTTTGTCTGTTACTGGTGTATAAGAATGCTTGTGATTTTTGCACATTAATTTTGTATCCTGAGACTTTGCTGAAGTTGCTTATCAGTTTAAGGAGATTTTGGGCTGAGACAATGGGGTTTTCTAAATATACAATCATGTCATCTGCAAACAGGGACAATTTGATTTCTTCTTTTCCTAACTGAATACCCTTTATTTCTTTCTCTTGCCTGATTGCCCTAGCCAGAATTTCCAACACTATGTTGAATAGGAGTGGTGAGAGAGGGCATCCCTGTCTTGTGCCAGTTTTCAAAGGGAATTTTTCCAGTTTTTGCCCATTCAGTATGATATTGGCTGTGGGTTTGTCATAAATAGCTCTTATTATTTTGAAATACGTTCTATCAATACCGAATTTATTGAGCGTTTTTAGCATGAAGGGCTGTTGAATTTTATCAAAGGTCTTTTCTGGCTCTATTGAGATAATCATGTGGTTTTTGTCTTTGGTTCTGTTTATATGCTGGATTACATTTATTGATTTGCGTGTGTTGAACCAGCCTTGCATCCCAGGGATGAAGCCCACTTGATCATGCTGGATAAGCTTTTTGATGTGCTGCTGGATCCAGTTTGCCAGTATTTTATTGAGGATTTTTGCATCGATGTTCATCAGGGATATTGGTCTAAAATTCTCTTTTTTTATTGTGTCTCTGCCAGGCTTTGGTATCAGGATGATGTTGGCCTCATAAAATGAGTTAGGGAGGATTCCCTCTTTTTCTATTGATTGGAAAAGTTTCAGAAGGAATGGTACGAGCTTCTCCTTGTACCTCTGGTAGAATTCAGCTGTGAATCCATCTGATCCTGGACTTTTTTTGGTGGGTAGGCTATTAATTATTGCCTCAATTTCAGAGCCTGCTTTTGGTCTATTCAGGGATTCAGCTCCTTCCTGGTTTAGTCTTGGGAGAGTGTAAGTGTCCAGGAAATTATCCCTTTCTTCTAGATTTTCTAGTTTATTTGCGTAGCGGTGTTTATACAATTTTCTGATGGTAGTTTGTATTTCTGTGGGGTCGGTGGTGATATCCCCTTTATCATTTTTTATTGCATCTATTTGATTGTTCTCTCTTTTCTTCTTTACTGGTCTTGTTAACGGTCTATCAATTTTGTTGATCTTTTCAAACAACTAACTCCTAGATTCATTGATTTTCTGGAGGGTTTTTTATGTCTCTCTCTCCTTCAGTTCTGCTCTGATCTTAGTTATTTCTTGCCTTCTGCTAGCTTTTGAATGTATTTGCTCTTGCTTCTCTAGTTCTTTTAATTGTGATGTTAGAGTGTCAATTTTAGACCTTTCCAGCTGTCTCTTGTGGGCATTTAGTGCTATAAATTTCCCTCTACACACTGCTTTAAATGTGTCCCAGAGATTCTGGTATGTTGTATCTTTGTTCTCATTGGTTTCAAAGAACATCTTTCTTTCTGCCTTCATTTCGTTATGTACCCAGTAGTCATTCAGGAGCGGGTTGTTCAGTTTCCATGTAGTTGAGTGGTTTTGATTGAGTTTCTTAGTCCTGAGTTCTAGTTTGATTGCACTGTGGTCAGAGAGACAGTTTGTTATAATTTCTGTTCTTTTACATTTGCTGAGGAGTGCTTTACTTCCAATTATGTGGTCAATTTTGGAATAAGTGTGATGTGGTGCTGAGAAGAATGTATATTCTGTTGACTTGGGGTGGAGAGTTCTATAGATGTCTATTAGGTCCGCTTGGTGCAGAGATGAGTTCAATTCCTGGATATCCTTGTTAACTTTCTGTCTCGTTGATCTGTCTAATGTTGACAGTGGAGTGTTGAAGTCTCCCATTATTATTGTATGGGAGTCTAAGTCTCTTTGTAAGTCTCTAAGGACTTGCTTTATGAATCTGGGTGCTCCTGTATTGGGTGCATATATATTTAGGATAGTTAGCTCTTCCTGTTGAATTGATCCCTTTACCATTATGTAATGGCCTTCTTTGTCTCTTTTGATCTTTGATGGTTTAAAGTCTGTTTTATCAGAGACTAGGATTGCAACCCCTGCTTTTTTTTGTTCTCCATTTGCTTGGTAGATCTTCCTCCATCCTTTTATTTTGAGCCTATGTATGTCTCTGCATGTGAGATGGGTCTCCTGAAGACAGCAGACTGATGGGTCTTGACTCTTTATCCAGTTTGCCAGTCTGTGTCTTTTAATTGGAGCATTTAGTCCATTTACATTTAAGGTTAATATTGTTATGTGTGAACTTGATCCTGCCATTATGATATTAACTGGTTATTTTGCTCGTTAGTTGATGCAGTTTCTTCCTAGCCTCAATGGTCTTTACATTTTGGCATGTTTTTGCAATGGCTGGTATCGGTTGTTCCTCTCCATGTTTAGTGTTTCCTTCAGGGCTCTTGTAAGGCAGGCCTGGTGGTGACAAAATCTCTAAGCATTTGCTTATCTGTAAAGGATTTTATTTCTCCTTCACTTATGAAACTTAGTTTGGCTGGATATGAAATTCTGGGTTTAAAATTCTTTTCTTTAGGAACGTTGAATATTGGCCCCCACTCTCTTCTGGTTTGTAGAGTTTCTTCCGAGAGATCTGCTCTTAGTCTGTTGGGCTTCCCTTTGTGGGTAACCCGACCTTTCTCTCTGGCTGCCCTTAAGATTTTTTCCTTCATTTCAACTTTGGTGAATCTGGCAATTATGTGTCTTGGAGTTGCTCTTCTGGAGGAGTATCTTTGTGGCGTTCTCTGTATTTCCTGAATTTGAATGTTGGCCTGCCCTGCTAGGTTGGGGAAGTTCTCCTGGATGATATCCTGTAGAGTGTTTTCCAATTTGGTTCCATTTTCCCCCTCACTTTCAGGCACCCCAATCAGACGTAGATTTGGTCTTTTTACATAATCCCATACTTCTTGCAGGCTTTGTTCATTTCTTTTTCTTGTTTTTCTTTTGGTTTCTCTTCTCACTTCATTTCATTCATTTGATCCTCAATCGCTGATACTCTTTCTTCCAGTTGATCGAGTCAGTTACTGAAGCTTGTGCATTTGTCACGTATTTCTCGTGTCATGGTTTTCATCTCTGTCATTTCGTTTATGACCCTCTCTGCATTAATTAGTCTAGCTGTCAATTCTTCCACTCTTTTTTCAAGATTTTTAGTTTCTTTGCGCTGGGTACATAATTCCTCCTTTAGCTCTGAGAGGTTTGATGGACTGAAGCCTTCTTCTCTCATCTCATCAAAATCATTCTCTGACCAGCTTTGATCCATTGCTGGCGATGGGCTGTGCTCCTTTGCAGGAGGAGATGCGCTCTTATTTTTTGAATTTCCAGCTTTTCTGCCCTGCTTTTTCCCCATCTTTGTGGTTTTATCTGTCACTGGTCTTTGATGATGGTGACGTACTGATGGGGTTTTGATTTAGGTGTCCTTCCTGTTTGATAGGTTTCCTTCTGACTGTCAGGACCCTCAGCTATAGGTCTGTTGGAGATTGCTTGAGGTCCACTCCAGACGCTGTTTGCCTGGGTATCAGCAGCAGAGGTTGCAGAAGATAGAATATTGCTGAACAGCGAGTGCACCTGTCTGATTCTTGCTTTGGAAGCTTCCTCTCAGGGGTGTACTCCACCCTGTGAGGTGTGGGGTGTCAGACTGCCCCTAGTGGGGGATGTCTCCCAGTTAGGCTACTCAGGGGTCAG
>NW_022324927.1:0-4472 GCF_002776525.5 Piliocolobus tephrosceles | reverse complement strand
CTGACCCCTGAGTAGCCTAACTGGGAGACATCCCCCACTAGGGGCAGTCTGACACCCCACACCTCACAGGGTGGAGTACACCCCTGAGAGGAAGCTTCCAAAGCAAGAATCAGACAGGTGCACTCGCTGTTCAGCAATATTCTATCTTCTGCAACCTCTGCTGCTGATACCCAGGCAAACAGCGTCTGGAGTGGACCTCAAGCAATCTCCAACAGACCTATAGCTGAGGGTCCTGACAGTCAGAAGGAAACCTATCAAACAGGAAGGACACCTAAATCAAAACCCCATCAGTACGTCACCATCATCAAAGACCAGTGACAGATAAAACCACAAAGATGGGGAAAAAGCAGGGCAGAAAAGCTGGAAATTCAAAAAATAAGAGCGCATCTCCTCCTGCAAAGGAGCACAGCCCATCGCCAGCAATGGATCAAAGCTGGTCAGAGAATGATTTTGATGAGATGAGAGAAGAAGGCTTCAGTCCATCAAACCTCTCAGAGCTAAAGGAGGAATTATGTACCCAGCGCAAAGAAACTAAAAATCTTGAAAAAAGAGTGGAAGAATTGACAGCTAGACTAATTAATGCAGAGAGGGTCATAAACGAAATGACAGAGATGAAAACCATGACACGAGAAATACGTGACAAATGCACAAGCTTCAGTAACTGACTCGATCAACTGGAAGAAAGAGTATCAGCGATTGAGGATCAAATGAATGAAATGAAGTGAGAAGAGAAACCAAAAGAAAAACAAGAAAAAGAAATGAACAAAGCCTGCAAGAAGTATGGGATTATGTAAAAAGACCAAATCTACGTCTGATTGGGGTGCCTGAAAGTGAGGGGGAAAATGGAACCAAATTGGAAAACACTCTACAGGATATCATCCAGGAGAACTTCCCCAACCTAGCAGGGCAGGCCAACATTCAAATTCAGGAAATACAGAGAACGCCACAAAGATACTCCTCCAGAAGAGCAACTCCAAGACACATAATTGCCAGATTCACCAAAGTTGAAATGAAGGAAAAAATCTTAAGGGCAGCCAGAGAGAAAGGTCGGGTTACCCACAAAGGGAAGCCCAACAGACTAAGAGCAGATCTCTCGGAAGAAACTCTACAAACCAGAAGAGAGTGGGGGCCAATATTCAACGTTCCTAAAGAAAAGAATTTTAAACCCAGAATTTCATATCCAGCCAAACTAAGTTTCATAAGTGAAGGAGAAATAAAATCCTTTACAGATAAGCAAATGCTTAGAGATTTTGTCACCACCAGGCCTGCCTTACAAGAGCCCTGAAGGAAACACTAAACATGGAGAGGAACAACCGATACCAGCCATTGCAAAAACATGCCAAAATGTAAAGACCATTGAGGCTAGGAAGAAACTGCATCAACTAACGAGCAAAATAACCAGTTAATATCATAATGGCAGGATCAAGTTCACACATAACAATATTAACCTTAAATGTAAATGGACTAAATGCTCCAATTAAAAGACACAGACTGGCAAACTGGATAAAGAGTCAAGACCCATCAGTCTGCTGTCTTCAGGAGACCCATCTCACATGCAGAGACATACATAGGCTCAAAATAAAAGGATGGAGGAAGATCTACCAAGCAAATGGAGAACAAAAAAAAGCAGGGGTTGCAATCCTAGTCTCTGATAAAACAGACTTTAAACCATCAAAGATCAAAAGAGACAAAGAAGGCCATTACATAATGGTAAAGGGATCAATTCAACAGGAAGAGCTAACTATCCTAAATATATATGCACCCAATACAGGAGCACCCAGATTCATAAAGCAAGTCCTTAGAGACTTACAAAGAGACTTAGACTCCCATACAATAATAATGGGAGACTTCAACACTCCACTGTCAACATTAGACAGATCAACGAGACAGAAAGTTAACAAGGATATCCAGGAATTGAACTCATCTCTGCACCAAGCGGACCTAATAGACATCTATAGAACTCTCCACCCCAAGTCAACAGAATATACATTCTTCTCAGCACCACATCACACTTATTCCAAAATTGACCACATAATTGGAAGTAAAGCACTCCTCAGCAAATGTAAAAGAACAGAAATTATAACAAACTGTCTCTCTGACCACAGTGCAATCAAACTAGAACTCAGGACTAAGAAACTCAATCAAAACCACTCAACTACATGGAAACTGAACAACCCGCTCCTGAATGACTACTGGGTACATAACGAAATGAAGGCAGAAAGAAAGATGTTCTTTGAAACCAATGAGAACAAAGATACAACATACCAGAATCTCTGGGACACATTTAAAGCAGTGTGTAGAGGGAAATTTATAGCACTAAATGCCCACAAGAGACAGCTGGAAAGGTCTAAAATTGACACTCTAACATCACAATTAAAAGAACTAGAGAAGCAAGAGCAAATACATTCAAAAGCTAGCAGAAGGCAAGAAATAACTAAGATCAGAGCAGAACTGAAGGAGAGAGAGACATAAAAAACCCTCCAGAAAATCAATGAATCTAGGAGTTAGTTGTTTGAAAAGATCAACAAAATTGATAGACCGTTAACAAGACCAGTAAAGAAGAAAAGAGAGAACAATCAAATAGATGCAATAAAAAATGATAAAGGGGATATCACCACCGACCCCACAGAAATACAAACTACCATCAGAAAATTGTATAAACACCGCTACGCAAATAAACTAGAAAATCTAGAAGAAAGGGATAATTTCCTGGACACTTACACTCTCCCAAGACTAAACCAGGAAGGAGCTGAATCCCTGAATAGACCAAAAGCAGGCTCTGAAATTGAGGCAATAATTAATAGCCTACCCACCAAAAAAAGTCCAGGATCAGATGGATTCACAGCTGAATTCTACCAGAGGTACAAGGAGAAGCTCGTACCATTCCTTCTGAAACTTTTCCAATCAATAGAAAAAGAGGGAATCCTCCCTAACTCATTTTATGAGGCCAACATCATCCTGATACCAAAGCCTGGCAGAGACACAATAAAAAAAGAGAATTTTAGACCAATATCCCTGATGAACATCGATGCAAAAATCCTCAATAAAATACTGGCAAACTGGATCCAGCAGCACATCAAAAAGCTTATCCAGCATGATCAAGTGGGCTTCATCCCTGGGATGCAAGGCTGGTTCAACACACGCAAATCAATAAATGTAATCCAGCATATAAACAGAACCAAAGACAAAAACCACATGATTATCTCAATAGAGCCAGAAAAGACCTTTGATAAAATTCAACAGCCCTTCATGCTAAAAACGCTCAATAAATTCGGTATTGATAGAACGTATTTCAAAATAATAAGAGCTATTTATGACAAACCCACAGCCAATATCATACTGAATGGGCAAAAACTGGAAAAATTCCCTTTGAAAACTGGCACAAGACAGGGATGCCCTCTCTCACCACTCCTATTCAACATAGTGTTGGAAATTCTGGCTAGGGCAATCAGGCAAGAGAAAGAAATAAAGGGTATTCAGTTAGGAAAAGAAGAAATCAAATTGTCCCTGTTTGCAGATGACATGATTGTATATTTAGAAAACCCCATTGTCTCAGCCCAAAATCTCCTTAAACTGATAAGCAACTTCAGCAAAGTCTCAGGATACAAAATTAATGTGCAAAAATCACAAGCATTCTTATACACCAGTAACAGACAAACAGAGAGCCAAATCATGAATGAACTTCCATTCACAATAGCTTCAAAGAGAATAAAATACCTAGGAATCCAACTTACAAGGGATGTAAAGGACCTCTTCAAGGAAAGTAGAAACCACTGCTCAGCAAAATAAAAGAGGACACAAACAAATGGAAGAACATACCATGCTCATGGATAGGAAGAATCAATATCATGAAAATGGCCATACTGCCCAAGGTAATTTATAGATTCAATGTCATCCCCATCAAGCTACCAATGACTTTCTTCACAGAATTGGAAAAAAACTGCTTTAAAGTTCATATGGAACCAAAAAAGAGCCTGCATTGCCAAGACAATCCTAAGTCAAAAGAACAAAGCTGGAGGCATCACGATACCTGACTTCAAACTATACTACAAGGCTACAGTAGTAACCAGAACAGCATGGTACTGGTACCAAAACAGAGATATAGACCAATGGAACAGAATAGAGTCCTCAGAAATAATACCACACATCTACAGCCATCTGATCTTTGATAAACCTGAGAAAAACAAGAAATGGGGAAAGGATTCCCTAGTTAATAAATGATGCTGGGAAAATTGGCTAGCCATAAGTAGAAAGCTGAAACTTATCCTTTCCTTACTCCTTATACGAAAATTAATTCAAGATGGATTAGAGACTTAAATGTTAGACCTAATACCATAAAAACCCTAGAAGAAAACCTAGGGAATACCATTCAGGACATAGGCATGGGCAAGGTCTTCATGTCTAAAACACCAAAAGCAACGGCAACAAAAGCCAAAATTGACAAATGGGATCTAATTAAACTAAAGAGCTTC
>NW_022324926.1:0-7967 GCF_002776525.5 Piliocolobus tephrosceles | reverse complement strand
GCAGTTTGAACTCACTGTTTCTGTGGAAACTGAGAAACGATATTTGGAAACACTTAAGAATATGCTGAAAAGGAAATACCCTCCAATAAAAAACAGAAGAAAACTCTCAGTGAAACTGGTCTTTGTCTCGTGAAGACTACTCGCACAGTTAAGCTTCGGTTTTCATTGAGCAGTATTCTAACACTGTCTTTGTTTCGTCTGTAAAGTGATATGCTGGAGCGCTCTGAGGCTTTCAGTGAAAAAGGAAACATCTTCAGATACATACCGGAGAGAAGATTTCCGAGGAGCTGCTTTGTGACATGTGCATTCCACTCACAGGGTTATACTTCTTTTCTCCAAGAAGATTGGGGAATTCCGTTTGGAGAAAAAGCTACAAGGGGACATTCGAGAATACATGTACTGCTTTGGTGAAAAAGGAAATATCATCAGACAAAAACTGGAAAGAAGCTTTCTGTGAAACTGCGTTGTGGTATATATGTCTACTCACCTCCCATAGAAAAAACTTGTTTCTATTACACAGTTTTGACACTCTGCAATGGACAGAAACGTGAAGGGACATTAGGGAGCACATTCAGGCCTGTGGGGAGATAGGAGATATCTTCACATAAAAACTGCAGAGAAGCTTTCTGAGAAACTGATTTGTAATGTGTGCATTCCACTAAGGGAATCATACCTCTTTTCTCATAAGGCACTTTTTGAACGCTCTTCCTGTCAAACTGAAAAAGGTATATTTTGCAGCGAATTGAAGAATTTGACAAAATGTGAAATATCCTGAATTAAAACCAGTAAGAAAGTGTTCTCAGAAACTCCTCTCGGACGTGACCACTCGTTTTAGAGAGTTAAAGCTTACACTATTTTGCCCAGGTTGGAAGCTCTGTCTTTGAGGAATTTGTGAAGGGATATGAAGTGCTTCCCCTGATCTTGTGGTGAGAAAGGATACATCTTCCGATGAAAACTACAGAGAACATTTCAGAAAAACTGCTTTGTGATGTGTGTAATCATCTCAGCCTTAAATCATTGTTTTGATTGAGCAGTTTGATATATCTGTGTCTGTGGAATCTGAGCAGAGACATTTGGGAACGCTATCAAGAATACGTGAAAAAGAAATACCCTCCAACAAAAAAAGAGAAGGAAACACTCTGTGACCCTGCGCTAGGTCGCATGAATTCCACCCGCACAGTTAAGCTTCTCTTTTCATTAAGCGGTATTCTGACACTCTTTAGGTGAGTCAGCTAAGGGATACTCGGAAGTGCTTTGAGGCTTACGATGAAAATGAAAACGTCTTCAGACAGGTACTGGAGAGAATATATCTGAGGAGATGCAAGGTGACGTGTGTATTCCACTCATAGAGTTATAATTTTCTTCTCATAGAGTATTGCGGAATCCCATTTGGAGAAAACGCTACCAGGGGACTTTCGAGAGTAAATGGACGGCTATGGTGAAAAAGGAAATATACTCAGAAAAAAACTGAAAAGAAGCTTTCTGTGAAACTGCTATGTGATAGATATATCTATTCATCTCACATAGAGAAAATTTTCTGTATATTACGCAGTTTTGAAACTGCGTCATGAAGAGATTCTCAAAGGGACATTTGGGAGCACATTCAGGCATACGGTGTAAAAGGAAATATTGTCAGACAAACACTTGAGAGAAGCTTTCTGAGAAACCACTTTGTCGTGTGTGCATTCCACTGAGGGAAACGACTTCCGATGAAAACTGGAGAGAAGCTTGCCGAGCAACAGCTTTGTGATGTGTGCATTCATCTCTTAACGTTACAATGTTCTTTGGGTTGAGCAGTTTGAAATCACTGTTTCTGTGGAAACTCAGAAAGAATATTTGGGAATGCTCTTAAGAATATGCTGAAAAAGAAATATCCTCTGATAGAAACCAGAAGGAAACCTTCTGTGAAACCGCTCCAGGACATATCAAGTCCACACACACAGTTAACCTTCCATTTTCATTGAGCAGTATCCTAACACTGTTTTACATGAGTCAGCTAAGGGATAATCAGGAGCACTTTGGGGCTAACGGTGAAAATGGAAATATCTTCCGATACATACTCCAGAGGAGATTGAGGAAGAAATGCTTTGTGATGTATGCATTTCAGACACAGAGTGGAACTTTTCTTCTCATAAGGGTTTATGGAATCCCATTGAGAGAAATAGCTACCGGGAACATTCTGGAGTATATTTACTGCTATGGTGGAAAAGGAAATATCCTCAGACAAAACCTGGAAAGAAACTTTCTGTGAAACTGTTTTGTGACAGATATGTCTATTTATCACACATAGATGAAACTGTCTTTCTATTATGCAGTTTTGAAACTGCATCATGGACGGACTGGTGAAGGGACATTCAAGAGCACATACAGGCTGGTGTGGAAATAGCAGTTATCTTCAGAAAACAATTGGTGAGAAACTTTCTGAGAAACTGCTTTGTGATGTCTGCATTCCCCTCAGAGAGTTATACCTCCTTTCTCACAAAGCACTGTTTGAACACTGTTCCTGTAAAAGTGAAAAAGATATTTTGCAGTGTATTGAAGGCTATGGCGAAAATCGAATTATCCGGACATAAAACCCAGAAAAAAGCGTTTCAAGAGACTGCTCTCTGATGTGTACATTCCTTTCAGAGTGTTAAGCTGACACTAAGTCACCCGGTTAGGAAACTCTGTCTTTGAGGTAATTGTGAAGTGATATTAAGTGACACCCAGAGGCTTGTGGTGAGAAAGGAAACCTCTTCTGATGAAAACTGGAGAGAAACTTTCTGAGCAACTCCTTTGTGATGTGTGTATTTTCTTCGTAGAGTTAAATTGTTCTTTGGATTGGTCAGTTTTAAATCACTGTTTCTGTGATACCTGAGAAAGGACATTTGGAAACACTGTTAATAATATGCTGAAAAAGAAACACCACCCGATAAAAGCCAGAAGGAAACTGCCTGTGAAACTTCTCTAGGTCGATGGATTTCCACTCGAACAGTAAAGCTTCTGTGTTCATTGAGCAGTACTCTAACAATGTTTTAGGTTAATCAGCTAAGAAATAGTCAGGAGCGATTTGAGGCTTCCAGTGAAAACGGAAATATCTTTAGATAGATACTGGAGGAAGATTTCCGAGGAGTGGCCTTGTGACGTGTGCATTCCACTCACAGAGATATACTTTTCTTCTCATAGAGGAATGGGAGATCCCGTTTGGAGAAAACGTGACCAGGGGATATTCGTGAGTTTATGAAAGGCCATGGTGAAAAAGGAACTATCCACAGACAAAAACTGGAAGGAGGCTTTCTGTGAAACTGCCTTGTGATAGATATGTCTGTTCATTTCACATGGATAATACTTTCTTTCTGTTACGCAGTTTTAAAACTGCATCATGGATGGATTCGCGAAGGCATGGTCGGCAGGACATTCAGGCATATGGTGAAAAGGGAGTTACCTTCAGGTAAAAACGGGAGAGAACCTGTTTGAGAAAGTGCTTTGAGATGTGGGCATTCCACTCAGGGATTTATACCTCTTTTCTCAAACGTCAGTGTTTGAACACTGTTCCTGTACAAGTGAAAAAGTGACATTTTGCAGGGCATTGAAGACTAGAGTGAAAAGTCAAATATCCTGAAATAAAACCCAGAAAGAAGGATAAACGGAAACTGCACTCTGAAGTGTGCATTCATTTCAGACAGTTAAAGTTTACACTACGTTGCCCTCTTTTGAAATTCTGTCATTGAAGAATCTGTGAAGGGATATTAAGTGGCACCCGGAGGCTGTGGTGAGAAATGAAACACCTTCCATTGAAAACTGGACAGAATATTTCGGAGTAACTGCTTTGTAATGTGTGTACGCATCTCAACAAATTAAATCATTCTTTGGATGGAGCAGTTTGAAGTCACTGATTCTGTGGAACCTGAGAAAGGACATTTGGGAATGCTCCAAAGAATATGATGAAAAAGAAATATCTTTGGATAAAAAACTGAAGAAAACTTTCTGTAAAACTGCTGTTTGTCAAGTGAAGTCCACTTAAGATTCGGTTTTCATTGAGAAGTATTCTAAAACTGTTTTTCCTTAGTCTGTGAAGTGATATGTTGGAATGCTCTGAGGCTTTCGGTGAAAAAGGAAATATCTTCAGATACATACCGGAGAGAAGATTTCCGATGAGCTGCTTTGTGACATGTACATTCCACTCACAGGGTTATCCTTTTTTTCTCCTAGAAGATTGGAAAATCCCATTTGGAGAAAAAGATACAAGGGGACATTCGGGAATACAAGGACGGCTATGGTGAGAAAGGAAATATCATCAGACAAAAAGTGGAAGAAAAGATTTCTGTGAAGCTGCTTTGTGATAGGTATACCTATTCACTTCACATGGATAAAATTTTCTTTCTATTACGAAGTTTTGAAAGTCTGCCATGGACAGATTCGCGAAGGGACATTCGGCAGGATATTCAGGCGTATGGTGAAATGGGAGTTATCTTCAGATAAAACGTGGAGAGAAGCTGTCTGAGAAAGTGCTTTGAGATGTGTGCATTCCCCTCAGGGATTTATGCCTCTTTTCTCATAAGGCGGTGTTTGAGCACTGTTCCTGTAAAACTGAAAAAGTGACATTTTGCCGCACATTAAAGACTATGGCAAAAAGTGAAATATCCTGAAACAAAACCCAGAAAGAAGGATTCCAAAAAACTGCACTCTGACGTGTGCACTCATTTCAGAGATTATAGTTTACACTACATTGCCCTGTTTGGAAACTTTGTCTTTGAAGAATCTGTGAAGGGATATTAAGTGGCACCCGGAGGCTTGTGGTGAGAAAGGAAACGCCTTCCGATGAAAACTGGGCAGAATCTTTCGGAGTAACTCCTTTCTAAAGTGTGTACGCATCTCATAGAATTAAATCATTCTTTGGATTGAGCAGTTTGAACTCCCTGTTTCTGTGGAAACTAAGAAAGAGCATTTGGGAACGCTCTTAAGAATATGCTGAAAAAGAAATACCCTCTGATAAAAAGCAGAAAAAAACTTTCTGTGAAACTGCTCTTTGTCACCTGAAGTCCACTCGCACAGGTAAGCTTCGGTTTTCATTGAACAGTATTCTAACACTGTTTTTGTTTAGTCTATGAATGGATATGCTGTAGTGCTCTGAGGCTTTCAGTGAAAAACATCCTCAGATACATATCGGAGGGAAGATGTCCGAGGAGCTCTTTTGAGACATGTGCATTCCACTCACAGGGGTATCCTTTTTTTCTCCTAGAAGATTGAGTAATCCCGTTTGGAGAAAGAGCTACAAAAGGATATTCGGGAATACAGACACTGCTATGGTGAAAAAGGAAATATCATTAGACAAAAACTGGAAAGAAGCTTTCTGAAACTGCGTTGTGGTATATTTGTCTATTCAAATATCATAGATAAAACTTTTTTCTTTTACGCAGTTTTGAAACCACATAATGGATGGAAACGAGAACACATGTTACGGAGCACATTCAGGCCTGTGCCGAAATAGGAGATATCTTCACATAAAAACTGCAGAGAAGGTTTCTGAGAAACTGATTTGTAATGTGTGCATTCCACTAAGGGAATTATACCTCTTTTTTCATAAGGCACTTTTTGAACACTGTTCCTGTCAAACTGAAAAAGGGATATTTTGGAGTGAATCGAAGAATTTGGCATAATGTGAAATATCCTGAATTAAAACCAGGAAGGAAGCGTTCTAAGAAACTCCTCTCTGACATGTGCATTCGTTTCAGAGAGTTAAAGCTTACACTACGTTGCCCAATTTGGAAGCTCTGTCTTTAAGGAATTTGTGAAGCAATATTAAGTGTTTCCCCTAGGCTTGTGGTGAGAAAGGAAATGTCTTCTGATAAAAATTGCAGAGAATCATTCAGAGCAACTGCTTTGTGATGTGTGTAATCATCTCATAGCCTTAAATCATCGTTTTAATTGAGCAATTTGATATCTCTGTTTCTGTGTAACCTAAGCAGAGACATTTGGGAACACTCTCAAGAATATGTGAAAAAGAAACACCCTCCAACAAAAAAGAAAAGAAAACACTCTGTGATACCACACTGGGTCACGTGAATTCCACCCAAACATGTTCAGCTTCTGTTTTCATTGACCAGTATTCTGACACTCTTTAGATGACTCAGCTAAGGGATACGCGGGAGTGCTTTGAGGCTTACGGTGAAAACAAACATATCTTCAGACAGATACTGGAGAGAAGATATCTGAGGAGCTGCTTGGTGACGTGTGTATTCCACTCATAGAGTTATAGTTTTCTTCTCCTAGAGTATTCCGGAATCCCGTTTGGAGAAAACGCTACCAGGGGACATTTGAGAGTATATGGATGGCTATGGTGAAAGAGGAAATATATTCAGACAAATACTGGAAAGAAGCTTTCTGTGACACTGCTATGTGATAGATATGGCTATTCATCTCACATAGAGAAAATTTTCTTTATATTACGCAATTTGTGTCATGGACAGATTCACGAAGGGACATTTGGGAGCACATTCAGGCATACGGTGTAAAAGGACATATCGTCAGACAAAAACTGAGAGAAGCTTTCTGAGAAAAATCTTTGTGGTGTGTGCATTCCACTGACGGAGTTATACTTCTTTCATCATAAGGCGGTGTTTGAACGAGGTTCTTCTGAAAGTGAAAATGTGATATTTTGCGACGTGTTGAAAACTATCACGAAAAGTGAAATATCCTGAAATGAAACCCAAAAAGAAGCGTTCCAAGACAATGCTCTCTGACGTGTGCATTCATTTCAGAGTTAAAGGTGACACTACATTGCCCAGTTTGGAAGCTCTGTCTTTGAGGAATCTCTGAGGTTTTATTAAAGGCGCCCTTGGGTTTGTGGTGAGTTTGGAAATGACTTCCGATGAAAACTGGAGAGAAGCTTGCAGACAAACTGCTTTGTGATGTGTGCATTCATCTCGTAGAGGTATATCACTCTTTGCATTAAGCAGTTTGAAATCACTGTTTCTGTGGAACCTGAGAAAGAACATTTGGGAATACTCCTAAGAATATGCTGAAAAAGAAGTATCCTCTGAGAGAAACCAGAAGGAAAACTTCTGTGAAACGACTCCAGGTCATATCAAGTCCACTCGCACACTTAAGCTTCCATTTTCATTGAGCAGTATCCTAACACTGTTTTATATGAGTCAGCTAAGGGATAATTGGGAGCGCTTTGAGGCTATTGGTGACAACAGAAATATCTTCAGATAGATACTCGAGAGGAGATTGATTAAGAAATTCTTTGTGACATATGCATTTCCCACAGAGTTAAACCTTTCTTATCATAGGGGTTTAGAGAATCCCACTGGGAGTAATAGCTACCAGGACATTCAAGAGTATATTTACTGCTATGGTGGAAAAGGAAATATCCTCAGACGAAAAATGGAAAGAAACTTTCTGTGAAACTGCATTGCGACAGAAATGTCTATTCATCTCACATAGATGAAACTGTTTTTCTATTACAAACCTTTGAAACTGCATCATGGACGGATTCACGAAGAAACATTCTGAAGCACATATAGGCTGGCGGGGAAATAGGAGATATCTTCAGATAACAATTGGAGAAAAACTTTCTGAGAAACTGCTTTGTGATATTTGCATTCCACTTAAGGAGTTACACCTGTTTTCTCACAAGGCAGTGTTTGAACACTGTTTCTGTAAAATTGAAAAAGTGATATTTTGCAGGTTATTGAAGACTATGGTGAAAATTGAAATAACTGGAAATAAAACCC
This sequence comes from Piliocolobus tephrosceles, assembly GCF_002776525.5. NCBI lineage: Eukaryota > Metazoa > Chordata > Mammalia > Primates > Cercopithecidae > Piliocolobus > Piliocolobus tephrosceles. The sequence goes on along the minus strand of NW_022324926.1, from coordinate 249 downwards.
AGAGAAAAGCGTTCCAAGAAACTGCTCTCTGACGTGTACATTCATTTCAGAGTTTTAAAGCAGACAAGAAATTGCACAGTTAGGAAACTCTGTCTTTGAGGAAATTGTGAAGGGATATTAAGTGACACCTGAGGCTTGTGGTGAGAAAGGAAACGTCTTCCGATGAAAACGGGAGAGAAACTTTCAGAGTAACTGCTTTGTAAAGTGTGTATTCATCTCATAGAGTGAAATCGTTCTTTGGATTGAGCA
>NW_022324925.1:0-7967 GCF_002776525.5 Piliocolobus tephrosceles | reverse complement strand
TGCTCAATCCAAAGAACGATTTCACTCTATGAGATGAATACACACTTTACAAAGCAGTTACTCTGAAAGTTTCTCTCCCGTTTTCATCGGAAGACGTTTCCTTTCTCACCACAAGCCTCAGGTGTCACTTAATATCCCTTCACAATTTCCTCAAAGACAGAGTTTCCTAACTGTGCAATTTCTTGTCTGCTTTAAAACTCTGAAATGAATGTACACGTCAGAGAGCAGTTTCTTGGAACGCTTTTCTCTGGGTTTTATTTCCAGTTATTTCAATTTTCACCATAGTCTTCAATAACCTGCAAAATATCACTTTTTCAATTTTACAGAAACAGTGTTCAAACACTGCCTTGTGAGAAAACAGGTGTAACTCCTTAAGTGGAATGCAAATATCACAAAGCAGTTTCTCAGAAAGTTTTTCTCCAATTGTTATCTGAAGATATCTCCTATTTCCCCGCCAGCCTATATGTGCTTCAGAATGTTTCTTCGTGAATCCGTCCATGATGCAGTTTCAAAGGTTTGTAATAGAAAAACAGTTTCATCTATGTGAGATGAATAGACATTTCTGTCGCAATGCAGTTTCACAGAAAGTTTCTTTCCATTTTTCGTCTGAGGATATTTCCTTTTCCACCATAGCAGTAAATATACTCTTGAATGTCCTGGTAGCTATTACTCCCAGTGGGATTCTCTAAACCCCTATGATAAGAAAGGTTTAACTCTGTGGGAAATGCATATGTCACAAAGAATTTCTTAATCAATCTCCTCTCGAGTATCTATCTGAAGATATTTCTGTTGTCACCAATAGCCTCAAAGCGCTCCCAATTATCCCTTAGCTGACTCATATAAAACAGTGTTAGGATACTGCTCAATGAAAATGGAAGCTTAAGTGTGCGAGTGGACTTGATATGACCTGGAGTCGTTTCACAGAAGTTTTCCTTCTGGTTTCTCTCAGAGGATACTTCTTTTTCAGCATATTCTTAGGAGTATTCCCAAATGTTCTTTCTCAGGTTCCACAGAAACAGTGATTTCAAACTGCTTAATGCAAAGAGTGATATACCTCTACGAGATGAATGCACACATCACAAAGCAGTTTGTCTGCAAGCTTCTCTCCAGTTTTCATCGGAAGTCATTTCCAAACTCACCACAAACCCAAGGGCGCCTTTAATAAAACCTCAGAGATTCCTCAAAGACAGAGCTTCCAAACTGGGCAATGTAGTGTCACCTTTAACTCTGAAATGAATGCACACGTCAGAGAGCATTGTCTTGGAACGCTTCTTTTTGGGTTTCATTTCAGGATATTTCACTTTTCGTGATAGTTTTCAACACGTCGCAAAATATCACATTTTCACTTTCAGAAGAACCTCGTTCAAACACCGCCTTATGATGAAAGAAGTATAACTCCGTCAGTGGAATGCACACACCACAAAGATTTTTCTCAGAAAGCTTCTCTCAGTTTTTGTCTGACGATATGTCCTTTTACACCGTATGCCTGAATGTGCTCCCAAATGTCCCTTCGTGAATCTGTCCATGACACAAATTGCGTAATATAAAGAAAATTTTCTCTATGTGAGATGAATAGCCATATCTATCACATAGCAGTGTCACAGAAAGCTTCTTTCCAGTATTTGTCTGAATATATTTCCTCTTTCACCATAGCCATCCATATACTCTCAAATGTCCCCTGGTAGCGTTTTCTCCAAACGGGATTCCGGAATACTCTAGGAGAAGAAAACTATAACTCTATGAGTGGAATACACACGTCACCAAGCAGCTCCTCAGATATCTTCTCTCCAGTATCTGTCTGAAGATATGTTTGTTTTCACCGTAAGCCTCAAAGCACTCCCGCGTATCCCTTAGCTGAGTCATCTAAAGAGTGTCAGAATACTGGTCAATGAAAACAGAAGCTGAACATGTTTGGGTGGAATTCACGTGACCCAGTGTGGTATCACAGAGTGTTTTCTTTTCTTTTTTGTTGGAGGGTGTTTCTTTTTCACATATTCTTGAGAGTGTTCCCAAATGTCTCTGCTTAGGTTACACAGAAACAGAGATATCAAATTGCTCAATTAAAACGATGATTTAAGGCTATGAGATGATTACACACATCACAAAGCAGTTGCTCTGAATGATTCTCTGCAATTTTTATCAGAAGACATTTCCTTTCTCACCACAAGCCTAGGGGAAACACTTAATATTGCTTCACAAATTCCTTAAAGACAGAGCTTCCAAATTGGGCAACGTAGTGTAAGCTTTAACTCTCTGAAACGAATGCACATGTCAGAGAGGAGTTTCTTAGAACGCTTCCTTCCTGGTTTTAATTCAGGATATTTCACATTATGCCAAATTCTTCGATTCACTCCAAAATATCCCTTTTTCAGTTTGACAGGAACAGTGTTCAAAAAGTGCCTTATGAAAAAAGAGGTATAATTCCCTTAGTGGAATGCACACATTACAAATCAGTTTCTCAGAAACCTTCTCTGCAGTTTTTATGTGAAGATATCTCCTATTTCGGCACAGGCCTGAATGTGCTCCGTAACATGTGTTCTCGTTTCCATCCATTATGTGGTTTCAAAACTGCGTAAAAGAAAAAAGTTTTATCTATGATATTTGAATAGACAAATATACCACAACGCAGTTTCAGAAAGCTTCTTTCCAGTTTTTGTCTAATGATATTTCCTTTTTCACCATAGCAGTGTCTGTATTCCCGAATATCCTTTTGTAGCTCTTTCTCCAAACGGGATTACTCAATCTTCTAGGAGAAAAAAAGGATACCCCTGTGAGTGGAATGCACATGTCTCAAAAGAGCTCCTCGGACATCTTCCCTCCGATATGTATCTGAGGATGTTTTTCACTGAAAGCCTCAGAGCACTACAGCATATCCATTCATAGACTAAACAAAAACAGTGTTAGAATACTGTTCAATGAAAACCGAAGCTTACCTGTGCGAGTGGACTTCAGGTGACAAAGAGCAGTTTCACAGAAAGTTTTTTTCTGCTTTTTATCAGAGGGTATTTCTTTTTCAGCATATTCTTAAGAGCGTTCCCAAATGCTCTTTCTTAGTTTCCACAGAAACAGGGAGTTCAAACTGCTCAATCCAAAGAATGATTTAATTCTATGAGATGCGTACACACTTTAGAAAGGAGTTACTCCGAAAGATTCTGCCCAGTTTTCATCGGAAGGCGTTTCCTTTCTCACCACAAGCCTCCGGGTGCCACTTAATATCCCTTCACAGATTCTTCAAAGACAAAGTTTCCAAACAGGGCAATGTAGTGTAAACTATAATCTCTGAAATGAGTGCACACGTCAGAGTGCAGTTTTTTGGAATCCTTCTTTCTGGGTTTTGTTTCAGGATATTTCACTTTTTGCCATAGTCTTTAATGTGCGGCAAAATGTCACTTTTTCAGTTTTACAGGAACAGTGCTCAAACACCGCCTTATGAGAAAAGAGGCATAAATCCCTGAGGGGAATGCACACATCTCAAAGCACTTTCTCAGACAGCTTCTCTCCACGTTTTATCTGAAGATAACTCCCATTTCACCATACGCCTGAATATCCTGCCGAATGTCCCTTCGCGAATCTGTCCATGGCAGACTTTCAAAACTTCGTAATAGAAAGAAAATTTTATCCATGTGAAGTGAATAGGTATACCTATCACAAAGCAGCTTCACAGAAATCTTTTCTTCCACTTTTTGTCTGATGATATTTCCTTTCTCACCATAGCCGTCCTTGTATTCCCGAATGTCCCCTTGTATCTTTTTCTCCAAATGGGATTTTCCAATCTTCTAGGAGAAAAAAAGGATAACCCTGTGAGTGGAATGTACATGTCACAAAGCAGCTCATCGGAAATCTTCTCTCCGGTATGTATCTGAAGATATTTCCTTTTTCACCGAAAGCCTCAGAGCATTCCAACATATCACTTCACAGACTAAGGAAAAACAGTTTTAGAATACTTCTCAATGAAAACCGAATCTTAAGTGGACTTCACTTGACAAACAGCAGTTTTACAGAAAGTTTTCTTCAGTTTTTTATCCAAAGATATTTCTTTTTCATCATATTCTTTGGAGCATTCCCAAATGTCCTTTCTCAGGTTCCACAGAATCAGTGACTTCAAACTGCTCCATCCAAAGAATGATTTAATTTGTTGAGATGCGTACACACATTACAAAGCAGTTACTCCGAAATATTCTGTCCAGTTTTCAATGGAAGGTGTTTCATTTCTCACCACAGCCTCCGGGTGCCACTTAATATCCCTTCACAGATTCTTCAATGACAGAATTTCAAAAGAGGGCAACGTAGTGTAAACTTTAACTGTCTGAAATGAATGCACACTTCAGAGTGCAGTTTCCGTTTATCCTTCTTTCTGGGTTTTATTTCAGGATATTTGACTTTTCACTCTAGTCTTCAATGCCCTGCAAAATGTCACTTTTTCACTTGTACAGGAACAGTGTTCAAACACTGACGTTTGAGAAAAGAGGTATAAATCCCTGAGTGGAATGCCCACATCTCAAAGCACTTTCTCAAACAGGTTCTCTCCCGTTTTTACCTGAAGGTAACTCCCTTTTCACCATATGCCTGAATGTCCTGCCGACCATGCCTTCGCGAATCCATCCATGATGCAGTTTTAAAACTGCGTAACAGAAAGAAAGTATTATCCATGTGAAATGAACAGACATATCTATCACAAGGCAGTTTCACAGAAAGCCTCCTTCCAGTTTTTGTCTGTGGATAGTTCCTTTTTCACCATGGCCTTTCATAAACTCACGAATATCCCCTGGTCACGTTTTCTCCAAACGGGATCTCCCATTCCTCTATGAGAAGAAAAGTATATCTCTGTGAGTGGAATGCACACGTCACAAGGCCACTCCTCGGAAATCTTCCTCCAGTATCTATCTAAAGATATTTCCGTTTTCACTGGAAGCCTCAAATCGCTCCTGACTATTTCTTAGCTGATTAACCTAAAACATTGTTAGAGTACTGCTCAATGAACACAGAAGCTTTACTGTTCGAGTGGAAATCCATCGACCTAGAGAAGTTTCACAGGCAGTTTCCTTCTGGCTTTTATCGGGTGGTGTTTCTTTTTCAGCATATTATTAACAGTGTTTCCAAATGTCCTTTCTCAGGTATCACAGAAACAGTGATTTAAAACTGACCAATCCAAAGAACAATTTAACTCTACGAAGAAAATACACACATCACAAAGGAGTTGCTCAGAAAGTTTCTCTCCAGTTTTCATCAGAAGAGGTTTCCTTTCTCACCACAAGCCTCTGGGTGTCACTTAATATCACTTCACAATTACCTCAAAGACAGAGTTTCCTAACCGGGTGACTTAGTGTCAGCTTAACACTCTGAAAGGAATGTACACATCAGAGAGCAGTCTCTTGAAACGCTTTTTTCTGGGTTTTATGTCCGGATAATTCGATTTTCGCCATAGCCTTCAATACACTGCAAAATATCTTTTTCACTTTTACAGGAACAGTGTTCAAACAGTGCTTTGTGAGAAAGGAGGTATAACTCTCTGAGGGGAATGCAGACATCACAAAGCAGTTTCTCAGAAAGTTTCTCACCAATTGTTTTCTGAAGATAACTGCTATTTCCACACCAGCCTGTATGTGCTCTTGAATGTCCCTTCACCAGTCCGTCCATGATGCAGTTTCAAAACTGCATAATAGAAAGACAGTTTCATCTATGTGTGATAAATAGACATATCTGTCACAAAACAGTTTCACAGAAAGTTTCTTTCCAGGTTTTGTCTGAGGATATTTCCTTTTCCACCATAGCAGTAAATATACTCCAGAATGTTCCCGGTAGCTATTTCTCTCAATGGGATTCCATAAACCCTTATGAGAAGAAAAGTTCCACTCTGTGTCTGAAATGCATACATCACAAAGCATTTCTTCCTCAATCTCCTCTGGAGTATGTATCGGAAGATATTTCCATTTTCACCGTTAGCCCCAAAGTGCTCCTGATTATCCCTTAGCTGACTCATGTAAAACAGTGTTAGGATACTGCTCAATGAAAATGGAAGGTTAACTGTGTGTGTGGACTTGATATGTCCTGGAGCGGTTTCACAGAAGGTTTCCTTCTGGTTTCTATCAGAGGATATTTCTTTTTCAGCATATTCTTAAGAGCATTCCCAAATATTCTTTCTGAGTTTCCACAGAAACAGTGATTTCAAACTGCTCAACCCAAAGAACATTGTAACGTTAAGAGATGAATGCACACATCACAAAGCTGTTGCTCGGCAAGCTTCTCTCCAGTTTTCATCGGAAGTCGTTTCCCTCAGTGGAATGCACACACGACAAAGTGGTTTCTCAGAAAGCTTCTCTCAAGTGTTTGTCTGACAATATTTCCTTTTACACCGTATGCCTGAATGTGCTCCCAAATGTCCCTTTGAGAATCTCTTCATGACGCAGTTTCAAAACTGCGTAATATACAGAAAATTTTCTCTATGTGAGATGAATAGATATATCTATCACATAGCAGTTTCACAGAAAGCTTCTTTTCAGTTTTTTTCTGAGTATATTTCCTTTTTCACCATAGCCGTCCATTTACTCTCGAAAGTCCCCTGGTAGCGTTTTCTCCAAATGGGATTCCGCAATACTCTATGAGAAGAAAATTATAACTCTATGAGTGGAATACACACGTCACCTTGCATCTCCTCAGATATATTCTCTCCAGTACCTGTCTGAAGACGTTTTCATTTTCATCGTAAGCCTCAAAGCACTTCCGAGTATCCCTTAGCTGACTCACCTAAAGAGTGTCAGAATACCGCTTAATGAAAAGAGAAGCTTAACTGTGCGGGTGGAATTCATGCGACCTAGCGCAGGGTCACAGAGTGTTTCCTTCTCTTTTTTTGTTGGAGGGTATTTCTTTTTCACGTATTCTTGATAGCGTTCCCAAATGTCTCTGCTCAGATTCCACAGACACAGATATATCAAACTGCTCAATCAAAACAATGATTTAAGGCTGAGATGATTACACACATCACAAAGCAGTTTTTCTGAAATGTTCTCTGTAGTTTTCATCGGAAGATGTATCCTTTCTCACCACAAGATCAGGGGAAGCACTTCATATCCCTTCACAAATTCCTCAAAGACAGAGCTTCCAACCTGGGCAAAATAGTGTAAGCTTTAACTCTCTAAAACGAGTGGTCACGTCCGAGAGGAGTTTCTGAGAACACTTTCTTACTGGTTTTAATTCAGGATATTTCACATTTTGTCAAATTCTTCAATTCGCTGCAAAATATACCTTTTTCAGTTTGACAGGAAGAGCGTTCAAAAAGTGCCTTATGAGAAAAGAGGTATGATTCCCTTAGTGGAATGCACACATTACAAATCAGTTTCTCAGAAAGCTTCTCTGCAGTTTTTATGTGAAGATATCTCCTATCTCCCCACAGGCCTGAATGTGCTCCCTAATGTCCCTTCACGTTTCTGTCCATTGCAGAGTGTCAAAACTGTGTAATAGAAACAAGTTTTTTCTATGGGAGGTGAGTAGACATATATACCACAACGCAGTTTCACAGAAAGCTTCTTTCCAGTTTTTGTCTGATGATATTTCCTTTTTCACCAAAGCAGTACATGTATTCTCGAATGTCCCCTTGTAGCTTTTTCTCCAAACGGAATTCCCCAATCTTCTTGGAGAAAAGAAGTATAACCCTGTGAGTGGAATGCACATGTCACAAAGCAGCTCCTCGGAAATCTTCTCTCCGGTATGTATCTGAAGATGTTTCCTTTTTCACTGAAAGCCTCAGAGCGCTCCAGCATATCACTTTACAGACGAAACAAAGACAGTGTTAGAATACTGCTCAATGAAAACCGAAGCTTAACTGTGCGAGTAGTCTTCACGAGACAAAGACCAGTTTCACTGAGAGTTTTCTTCTGTTTTTTATTGGAGGGTATTTCCTTTTCAGCATATTCTTAAGTGTTTCCAAATATCGTTTCTCAGTTTCCACAGAAACAGTGAGTTCAAACTGC
>NW_022324924.1:0-11355 GCF_002776525.5 Piliocolobus tephrosceles | reverse complement strand
AAGTGTGTATTCATCTCATAGAGTGAAATCGTTCTTTGGATTGAGCAGTTTTAAATCGCTGTTTCTGTGATACCAGAGAAAGGACATTTGGGAACGCTCTTAATAACATGCTGAAAAAGAGATACCATCTGATAAAAGCCAGAAGGAAACTGTCTGTGAAACTTCTGTAGGTCGCTTGAATCCACTCGCACAGTAAAGCTTCTGTTTTCATTGAGCAGTATTCTAACAATGTTTTAGGTTAATCAGTTAAGGTCCACTCGGGATCGATTTGAGGCTTCTGGTGAAAACGGAAATATCTTTACATAGATACTGGAGGAAGATTTATGAGGAGCGGCCATGTGTCGTGTGCATTCTACTCACAGAGACATACTTTTCTTTTCATAGAGGAATGGGAAATCCCGTTTGGAGAAAAAGCGACCAGGGGACATTCGGGAGTATATGAAAGGCTATGGTGAAAAAGGAAGAATCCTCAGACAAAAACTGGAAAGAAGCTTTCTGTGAAAAAGCTTTGTGATTGATATGTCTGTTCATTTCACATGGATAAAACTTTCTTTCTATTACACAGTATTGAATCTGTGTCATGGACGGATTCGCAAAGCGACGTTCGGCAGGACATTCAGGTGTACTGTGAAAACGGAATTATATTCAGATACAAACTGGAGGAAAGCTGCTGAGAAAGTGCTTTGAGATGTGTACATTGCACTCAGGGATTTATACCTCTTTTCTCATAAGGCAGTGTTTGAACACTGTTCCTGTAAAACTGCAAAAGTGACATTTTGCAGAAAGAAGGATTCTAAGAAACTACACTCTGATGTGCGCATTTGTGTCAGAAAGTTTACATTTACAATTTGTTGCCCCGTTTGAAAACTCTGTCTTTGAAGAATCTGGGAAGGGATAGTAAGTGGCGCCCGGAGTCTTGTGGAAAGAAAGAAAACTGGACAGAATCCTTCGGAGTAACTGCATTGTAATGTGTGTATGCATCTCAAAAAATTAAATCTTTCTTTAGATTGAAGAGTTTGAAGTCACTTTTTCCGTGGAACCTGAGAAAGGACATTTGGGAACGCTCTTAAGAATATGCTGAGAAAGAAATATCCTCCGATAAAAAACAGAAGAAAACCTTCTGTGAAACTGTTCTTTGTCACGTGAAGTCCACTCGCAAGGTTAAGCTTTGGTTTTCATTGAGGAGTATTCTAACACTGTTCTTGTTTAGTCTGTGAAGTGATATGCTGGAGCACTCTCAGGTTTTCGGTGAAAAAGGAAACATCTTCAGATACATACCAGAGAGATGATTTCCGAGGAGCTGCTTTGTGAAACGTGCATTCCACTCACAGGGTTATACCTCTATTCTCTAAGCAGATTAGGGAATCCCATTTGGAGGAAAAGCAGCAAGGGTACATTCGAAAATACATGGACGGCTATGGTGAAAAGGAAATATCATCGGACAAAAACTGGAAAAAATCTTTCTGTGAAACTGCATTGTGGTAGATATGTCTACTCACCTCCCATAGAAAAAGGTTTTTTCTATTATGCAGCTTTGAAACTCCGTAAAGGACAGAAATTCGAAGGGATATTAGGTAGCACATTCAGACCTGTGGGGAAATAGGAGATATCTTCACATAAAAGCTGGAGAAAAGCTTTCTGAGAAACTGCTTTGTGATGTGCGCATTCCACTCAGTGAATTATACCTCTTTTCTCATAAGGCACTTTTAGAACACTGTTCTTGTAAAACTGAAAAAGTGATATTTTGCAGTGAATTGTAGAATTCCACGAAAAGTGAAATATCCTGAATTAAAACCAGAATGGAAACATTCTAAGAAACTCCTCGCTGACGTATGCATTCGCTTCAGAGAGTTAAAGCTTGCACTACGTTGTCCATTTTGGAAGCTCTGTCTTTAAGGACTCTGTGAAGGGATATTAAGTGCTTCCCCTGGCCTTGTGCTGAGTAAGGAAATGCCTTCAAATGAAAATTTCAGAGAATCATTCAGAGCAACTGCTTTGTGATGTGTGTAATCATCTCACACCCTTAAATCCTTGTTTGGATTGAGCAGTTTGATATCTCTGTTTCTGTGTAACCTGAGCAGACATTTGGGAACGCTCTCAAAAATATGTGAAAATGAAACACCCAGGGGAGAGGAGCAAGATGGCCGAATAGTAACAGCTCCAGTCTCCAACTCCCAGTGTGAGCGACACAGAAGACCGATGATTTCTGCATTTTCAACTGAGGTACTGGGGTCATCTCACTAGGGAGTGCCGGACCATCAGTGATGGTCAGCTGCTGCAGCCCGACCAGTGAGAGCTGAAGGAGGGTGAGGCATCACCTCAGCTGAGAAGCACAATGGGGAGGGGAATCCTTTTTCCTAGCCAGGGGAACTGAGACACACAACACCTGGAAAATTGGCTAACTCCCACCCCAATACTGTGCTTTAACCAAACGGGCACACCAAGAGATTGTATCCCACACCTGGCCAGGAAGGTCCCACGGCCACAGAGCCTCCCGCATTGCTAGCACAGCAGTCTGCTATCTAACCGCAAGGCAGCAACGAGACTGGGGGAGGGGCTCCCACCATTGCTGAGGCTTAAGTAGGTAAACAAAGATGCTGGGAAGCTCGAACTGGGTGGAGCTCACAGCAGCTCAAGGTAACCTACCTGTGTCTGTATACTCCACCTCTGGGGACAGGGCACTGCTAAACAACAACAACAAAAAAGAAGCAGAAACCTCTGCAGATGCAAATGACTCTGTCTGACAGCTTTGAAGTGAGCAGTGGATCTCCCCACACGGAAGTTGAGATCTGAGAAGGGACACATGGCCTGCTCAAGTGGGTCCCTGACCCCTGAGTAGCCTAACTGGGAGACATCCCCCACGAGGGGCAGTCTGACACCCCACAATTCACAGGGTGGAGTACACGCCTGAGAGGAAGCTTCTAAAGTAAGAATCAGACAGGTACACTCACTGTTCATCAATACTCTATCTCCTGCAACCTCTGCTGCTGATACCCAGGCAAACAGTGTCTGGAGTAGACCTCAAGCAATCTCCAACAGACCTGCAGCTGAGCGTTCTGACTGTTAGAAGGAAAACTATCAAACAGGAAGGACACCTATACCAAAACCCCAACAGTACGTCACCATCATCAAAGATCAGAAGTAGATAACAACACAAGGATGAGGAAAAAGCAGGGCAGAAAGGCTGGAAATTCAAAAAATAAGAGCGCATCTCCCCCTGCAAAGTAGCGCAGCTCATCGCCAGCAATGGATCGAAGCTGGTCAGAGAATGACTTTGATGAGATGAGAGCAGAAGGCTTCAGCCCATCAAACTTCTCAGAGCTAAAGGAGGAATTACGTACCCAGCGCAAAGAAAATAAAAATCTTGAAAAAAGAGTGGAAGAATTGACAGCTAGAATAATTAATGCGGAGAAGGTCATAAACGAAATGACAGAGATGAAAACCATGACACGAGAAATACGTTACAGATGCAGAGGCTTCAGTAACTGACTCGATCAACTGGAAGACAGAGTATCAGCGATTGAGGATCAAATGAATGAAACGAAGCAAGAAGAGAAACCAAAAGAAAAAAGAAGAAAAAGAAAGGAACAAAGCCTGCAAGAAGTATGGGATTATGTAAAAAGACCAAATCTACGCCTGATTGGGGTTCCTGAAAATGAGGGGAAAATGGAACCAAGTTGGAAAACACTCTTCAGGATATCATCCAGGAGAACTTCCCCAACCTAGTAGGGCAGGCCAACATTCAAATTCAGGAAATACAGAGAACGCCACAAAGATACTCCTCCAGAAGAGCAACTCCAAGACACTTAATTGCCATATTCACCAAAGTTGAAATGAAGGAAAAAATCATAAGGGCAGCCAGAGAGAAAGGTCGGGTTACCCACAAAAGGAAGCCCATGAGACTAACAGTAGATCTCTCGGCAGAAACTCTATAAGCCAGAAGAGAGTGGGGGCCAATATTCAACATTCTTAAAGAAAAGAATTTTCAACCCAGAATTTCATATCCAGCCAAACTAACTTTCATCAGTGAAGGAGAAATACAATCCTTTACAGATAAGAAAATGCTTAGAGATTTTGTCACCACCAGGCCTGCCTTACAAGAGACCCTGAAGGAAGCCCTAAACATGGAAAGGAACAACCAGTACCAGCCATTGCAAAAACATGCCAAAATGTAAAGACCATCGAGCCTAGGAAGAAACTGCATCAACTAATGAGCAAAATAAACAGTTAACATCATAATGGCAGGATCAAGTTCACACATAACAATATTAACCTTAAATATAAATGGACTGAATGGTCCAATTAAAAGACACAGACTGGCAAACTGGATAAAGAGTCAAGACCCATCATTCTGCTGTATTCAGGAGACCCATCTCACATGCAGAGACATACATAGGCTCAAAATAAAGGAATGGAGGAAGATCTACCAAGCAAATGGAGAACAAAAAAAGCAGGGGTTGCAATCCTATTCTCTGATACAAGAAACTTTAAACCATCAAATATCAAAAGAGACAAAGAAGGCCATTACATAATGGTAGAGGGATCAATTCAACAGGAAGAGCTAACTACCCTAAATATATATGAACCCAATACAGGAGCACCCAGATTCATAAAGCAAGTCCTTAGAGACTTACAAAGATACTTAGACTCCCATACAATAATAATGGGAGACTTCAACACTCCACTGTCAACATTAGACAGATCAACGAGAGAGAAAGTTAACAAGGATATCCAGGAATTGAACTCATCACTGCATCAAGCAGACTTAATAGACATCTATAGAACTCTCCACCCCAAATCAACAGAATATACATTCTTCTCAGCACCACATCACACTTATTCCAAAATTGACCACATAGTTGGAAGTAAAGCACTCCACAGCAAATGTAAAAGAACACTAATTATGACAAACTGTCTCTCAGACCACTGTGCAATCAAACTAGAACTCAGGACCAAGAAACTCAATCAAAACCGCTCAACTACAAGGAAACTGAACAACCTGCTCCTGAATGACTACTGGGTACATAACGAAATGAAGGCAGAAATAAAGATGTTCTATGAAACCAGTGAGAACAAAGATACAAAATACCAGAATCTCTGGGACACATTTAAAGCAATATGTTGAGGGAAATTTATAGCATTAGATGCCCACAAGAGAAAGCTGGAAAGATCTAAAATTGACACTCTAACATCACAATTAAAAGAACTAGAGAGGAAAGAGCAAACACACTCAAAAGCTAGCAGAAGGCAAGAAATAACTAAGATCAGAGCAGAACTGAAGGAGATAGAGACACAAAAAACTCTCCAAAAAATCAATGAATCCAGGAGTTGGTTTTTTGAAAAGATCAACAAAATTGACAGACCGCTAGCAAGACTAATAAAGAAGAAAAGAGAGAGGAATCAAATAGACGCAATAAAAAATGATAAAGGGGATATCACCACCGACCCCACAGAAATACAAACTACCATCAGATAATGCTATAAACACCTCTATGCAAATCAAATAGAAAATCTAAAAGAATGGATAAGTTCCTGGACACTTACACTCTTCCAAGACTAAACCAGGAAGAAGATGAATCCCTAAATAGACCAATAAAAGGCTCTGAAATTGAGGCAATAATTAATAGCCTACCTACCAAAAAAAGTCCAGGACCAGATGGATTCACAGCTGAATTCAACCAGAGGTACAAGGAGGAGCTGGTACCATTTCTTCTGAAACTATTCCAATCAATAGAAAAAGAGGAAATCCTCCCTAACTCATTTTATGGGGCCAACATCATCCTGATATCAAAGCCTGGCAGAGACACAACACAAAAAGAGAATTTTAGACCAATATCCCTGATAAACATCGAAGCAAAAATCCTCAATAAAATACTGGCAAACGAGATTCAGCAGCACATTAAAAAGCTTATCCACCATGAACAAGTGGGCTTCATCCCTGAGATGTGAGGCTCGTTCAACATTCGCAAATCAATAAACGTAATCCAGCATATAAACAGAACCAAAGACAAGAACCACATGATCATCTCAATAGATGCAGAAAAGGCTTTTGACAAAATTCAACAGCCCTTCATGCTAAAAACGCTCAATAATTTCGGTATTGATGGAATGTACCTCAAAATAATAAGAGCTGTTTATGACAAACCCACAGCCAGTATCATACTGAATGGGCAAAAACAGTAAAATTTCCCTTTGAAAACTGGCACAAGACAGGGATGCCCTCTCTCACTGCTCCTATTCAAGATAGTGTTGGAAGTTCTGGCTAGGGCAATCAGGCAAGAGAAAGAAATCAAGGGTATTCAGTTAGGGAAAGAAGAAGTCAAATTGTCCCTGTTTGCAGATGATATGATTGTATATTTAGAAAACCCCATTGTCTCAGCCCAAAATCTCCTTAAGCTAATAAGCAACTTCAGCAAAGTCTCAGGAAACAAAATTTATGTACAAAAATCACAAGCATTGTTATACTCCAGTAACAGACAAACAGAGAGCCAAATCCTGAATGAACTTCCATTCACAATGGCTTCAAAGAGAATAAAATACCTAGGAATCCAACTTACAAGTGATGTAAAGGACCTCTTCAAGGAGAACTACAAACCACTGCTCAGTGAAATAAAAGAAGACACAAACAAATGGAAGAATATACCATGCTCATGGTTAGGAAGAATCAATATCATGAAAATGGCCATACTGCCCAAAGTTATTTACAGATTCAATGTCATTTCCATCAAGCTACCAATGAGTTTCTTCACAGAATTGGAAAAAAGCCTCTTTAAAGTTCATATGGAACCAAAACAGAACCCGCATTGTGAAGACAATCCCAATATCAAAGAGCAAAGCTGGAGGCATCCCGCTACCAGACTTCAAACTATACTACAAGGCTACAGTAACCAAAACAGCATGGTACTGGTACCAAAACAGCGATATAGACCAATGGAACAGAGCAGAGTCCTCAGAAATAATACCACACATCTACAGCCATCTGATCTTTGACAAACCTGAGAGAAACAAGAAATGGGGAAAGGATTCCCTATTCAATAAATGGTGCTGGGAAAATTGGCTAGCCATAAGTAGAAAGCTGAAACTGGATAGTTTCCTTACTCCTTATACGAAAATTAACTCAAGATGAATTAGGG
Organism: Piliocolobus tephrosceles; assembly: GCF_002776525.5. NCBI lineage: Eukaryota > Metazoa > Chordata > Mammalia > Primates > Cercopithecidae > Piliocolobus > Piliocolobus tephrosceles. The sequence goes on along the minus strand of NW_022324924.1, from coordinate 4,222 downwards.
ACTAAAATGTGAGACCTAATACCAGAAAAAACCTAGAAGAAAACCTAGGTAGTACCATTCAGGACATAGGCATGGGCAAGGACTTCATGTCTAAAACACCAAAAGCAACGGCAGCAAAAGCCAAAATTGACAAATGGGATCTAATTAAACTAAAGAGCTTCTGCACAGCAAAAGAAACTACCATCAAAGTGAACAGGCCACCTACAGAATGGGAGAAAATTTTTGCAATCTACTCATCTGACAAAGGGCTGATATCCAGAACCTACAAAGAACTCAAACAAATTTACAAGAAAATAACAAACAACCCCAACAAAAAGTGGTCAAAGGATATGAACAAGCATTTGTCAAACAAAGACATTCATACAGCCAACAGACATATGAAAAATGCTCATCATCACTGGCCATCAGAGAAATGCAAATCAAAACCACAATGAGATACCATCTCACACCAGTTAGAATGGCAATCATTAAAAAGTCAGGAAACAACAGGTGCTGGAGAGGATGTGGAGAAATAGGAACACTTTTACACTGTTGGTGGGATTGTAAACTAGTTCAACCATTATGGAAAACAGTATGGCGATTCCTCAAGGATCTAGAACTAGATGTACCATATGACCCAGCCATCCCACTACTGGGTATATACCCAAAGGATTATAAATCATGCTGCTATAAAGACACATACACACGTATGTTTATTGTGGCCCTATTCACAATAGCAAAGACTTGGAATCAACTCAAATGTCCTTCTGTGACAGACTGGATTAAGAAAATGTGGCACATATACACCATGGAATACTATGCAGCCATAAAAAGGATGAGTTTGCATCCTTTGTAGGGACATGGATGCAGCTGGAAACCATCATTCTTACCAAACTATCACAACAAGAGAAAACCAAACACTGCATGTTCTCACTCATAGGTGGGAACTGAACAATGAGATCATTTGGACTTGGGAAAGGGAACATCACACACCGGGGCCTCTCATGCGGAGTGGGGAGGGGGGAGCGATTGCATTGGGAGTTATACCTGATATAAATGAAGAATTCGTGGGTGCTGACGAGTTGATGGGTGCAGCACACCAACATGGCACAAGTATACATATGTAACAAACCTGCACGTTATGCACATGTACCCTAGAACTTAAAATATAATAATTTAAAAAAAAAAAAGAAATACCCTCCAACAAAAAGGAGAAGGAAAAATTCTGTGATAATCCACTAGGACACGTGAATTCCACTCACACAGTTAAGCTTCTGTATTCATTGATCAGTATTCTGATACTCTTTTAGGTGAGTCAGGTAAGGCATATTCCAGAGTGCTTTGAGGCTTACCGTGAAAAAGAAAGTATCTTCAGACAGATACTGGAGAGAAGATTTCTGAGGTGCTGCATGGTGACGTGTGTATTCCACTCATAGAGTTACAGTTTTCTTCTCATAGAGTATTGAGGAATCCCGTTTGGAGAAAACGCTACCAGGGGACATTTGAGAGTATATGGACGGCTATGGTGAAAGAGGAAATATACTCAGAAAAATACTGCAAAGAAGCTTTCTGTGAAACTGCTATGTGATAGATATGTCTATTCATCTCACATAGAGAAAGTTTTCTTTATGTTACGCAGTTTTGAAACTGCGTCTTGGACAGACTCGTGAAGGGACATTTGGGAACGCATTCAGGCATATGGTGTAAAAGTAGATCTCGTCAGACAAAAACTGAGAAAAGCTTTCTGAGAAACTGCTTTGTGGTGTGTGCATTCCACTGAGGGAGTTTTACCTCTCATCATAAGGCAGTGTTTGAACAAGTTTCTTCTGAAAGTGAAAAAGCAATATTTTCCAGCACGTTGAAAACTATTGAGAAAACTGAAATATCCTGAAATAAAACCCAGTAAAAAGCTTTCCAAGAAACTGCTCTCTGACGTGTACATTCATTTCAGAGTGTTAAGGTTACACTAAGTCACCCAGTTTGGAAACTCTGTCTTTGAGGATATTGTGAAGGGATATTAAGTGACACCCAGAGGCTTGTGGTGAGAAAGGAAACGTCTTCTGATGAAAAGTGGAGAGAAGCTATCAGAGCAACTGCTTTGTGATGTGTGTATTCATCTCATAGAGTGAAATCGTTCTTTGGATTGGGCAGTTTTAAATCGCTGTTTCTGTGATACCTGAAAACGGACATTTGGGAACGCTCTTAATAATATGCTGAAAAAGAAATAACATCCGATAAAAGTCAGAAGGAAATTTTCTGTGAAACTGCTCTACGTCGCTTGAATTACACTCACACAGTTAAGCTTCTGTTTTCATTGAGCAGTATTCTAACAATGTTTTAGGTTAATCAGCTATGGGATACTCGAGAGCGATTTGAGGCTTCCGGTAAAAATGGAAATATCTTCAGATAGATACTGGAGGAAGATTTCTGAGGAGCGGCCTTGTGATGTGTGCATTCTACTCACAGAGATATGCTTTTCTTACCATAGAGGAATAGAAAATCCCATTTGGAGAAAACGTGACCGGAGGACCTTCAGGAATATATGAAAGGCTAAGGTGTAAAAGGAACCACCCTCAGAGAAAAACTGGCAAGAAGCTTTCTGTGAAACTGCTTTGTGATAGATATATCTATTCGTTTCACATGGATAAAACTTTTTTTCTATTACGCAGTTTTGAGATTGCATCATGGACGGATTCGCGAAGGGACGTTCAGCAGGACATTCAGGCGTACGGTGAAAAGGGAGTTATCTTCAGATACAAACTGGAGAGAAGCTGTCTGAAAAAGTGCTTTGAGATGTGTGCATTCCACTCAGGGATTTATACCTCTTTTCTCATAAGGCAGTGTTTGAACACTGTTCCTGTAAACCTGAAAAAGTGACAATTTGCAGTGCATTGAAGACTATGGCGAAAAATGAAATATCCTGAAATAATACCCAGAAAGAAGCATTCCAAGAAACTGCACTCTGACGTGTGCACTCATTTTAGAGTTAAAGTTTACACTTCGTTGCCCCGTGTGGAGACTCTGCTTTGATGAATCTGTGACGGGATATTAACTGGTGCCTGGAGGCTTGTGGTGAGAAGGGAAACCCATTCTGATGAAAACTGGACAGAACCTTTTGGAGTAACTGCTTTGTAAAGTGTGTACGCATCCCATAGAATTAAATCATTCTTTGGATTGAGCAGTTTGAACTCACTGTTTCTGTGGAACCTGAGAAAGGACATTTGGGAATGCTCTTAAGAATATGCTGAAAAAGAAATACCCTCAAATAAAAACAGAAGAAAACTTTCTGTGAAACTGCTCTTTGTCACGTGAAATCCACTCGCACAGTTAAGCTTCAGTTTTCATTGAGCAGTATTCTAACATTCTTTTTCTTTAGTCTGTGAAGTGGTATGCTGGAGTGCTCTGAGGCTTTCCGTGAAAAAGGAAATATCTTCAGATACATACGAGAGAGAAGATTTCTGAGGAGCTCTTTGGTGACATGTGCATTCCACTCACAGGGGTATTATTTTTTTCTCCTATAAGATTGGGGAATCCGGTTTGGAGAAAGTGCTACAAGGGGCATTCGTGAATACAGGGACTCCTATGGTGAAAAAGGAAATATTATTAGACCAAACCTGGAAAGAAGCTTTCTGAAACTGCATTGTGGTATACATGTCTATTCACCTCCCATAGATAAAACCTTTTTCTATTACACAGTTTTGAAACTACGTAATGGATGGAAATGCGAAGGGACATTATGGAGCACATTCAGGCCTGTGGTGAAATAGGAGATATCTTCACATAAAAACTGCAGAGAAACTTTCTGAGAAAGTGCTTTGTGTTGTGTGCATTCCACTCAGGGAATTATACGTCTTTTCTCATAAGGCACTTTTTCAACACTGTTCCTGTAAAACTGAAAAAGGGATATTTTGCAGCGATTGAAGAATTTGGTGAAATGTGAAATATCCTGAATTAAAACCAGGAAGGAAGCGTTCTAAGAAACTCCTCTCTGACGTGTGTATTCATTTCAGAGAGTTAAAGCTTACACTACGTTCCCCAGTTTAAAAGCTCTGTCTTTGAAGAATTTGTGAAAGGATATTAAGTGGTTCCCCTGGGCTGGTGGTGAGAATGGAAACGTCTTCTGATGAAAACTGCAGAGAAGCTTTCAGAGCAACTGCATTGTGATGTGTGTAATAATCTCATAGAGTTAAATCATTCTTTGGATTAAGCATTGTGATATCTCTGTTTCTGTGGAATCTGAGCA
>NW_022324923.1:0-11355 GCF_002776525.5 Piliocolobus tephrosceles | reverse complement strand
TGCTCAGATTCCACAGAAACAGAGATATCACAATGCTTAATCCAAAGAATGATTTAACTCTATGAGATTATTACACACATCACAATGCAGTTGCTCTGAAAGCTTCTCTGCAGTTTTCATCAGAAGACGTTTCCATTCTCACCACCAGCCCAGGGGAACCACTTAATATCCTTTCACAAATTCTTCAAAGACAGAGCTTTTAAACTGGGGAACGTAGTGTAAGCTTTAACTCTCTGAAATGAATACACACGTCAGAGAGGAGTTTCTTAGAACGCTTCCTTCCTGGTTTTAATTCAGGATATTTCACATTTCACCAAATTCTTCAATCGCTGCAAAATATCCCTTTTTCAGTTTTACAGGAACAGTGTTGAAAAAGTGCCTTATGAGAAAAGACGTATAATTCCCTGAGTGGAATGCACACAACACAAAGCACTTTCTCAGAAAGTTTCTCTGCAGTTTTTATGTGAAGATATCTCCTATTTCACCACAGGCCTGAATGTGCTCCATAATGTCCCTTCGCATTTCCATCCATTACGTAGTTTCAAAACTGTGTAATAGAAAAAGGTTTTATCTATGGGAGGTGAATAGACATGTATACCACAATGCAGTTTCAGAAAGCTTCTTTCCAGGTTTGGTCTAATAATATTTCCTTTTTCACCATAGGAGTCCCTGTATTCACGAATGCCCCTTGTAGCACTTTCTCCAAACCGGATTCCCCAATCTTATAGGAGAAAAAAATAATACCCCTGTGAGTGGAATGCACATGTCACCAAAGAGCTCCTCAGAAATCTTCTCTCTCGTATGTATCTGAAGATATTTCCTTTTTCACGGAAAGCCTCAGAGCACTCCAGCATACCACTTCACAGACTAAAGAAAAAGAATGTTAGAATACTGCTCAATGAAAACTGAAGCTTAACTGTGCGAGTGGATTTCACGTGACAAAGAGCAGTTTCACAGAAAGTTTTCTTCTGTTTTTATTTGAGGGTATTTCTTTTTCAGCATATTCTTAAGAGCATTCCCAAATGTCCTTTCTCAGGTTCCACAGAAACAGTGAGTTCAAACTGCTCAATCCAAAGAATGATTTAATTCTATGGGATGCGTACACACTTTACAAAGCAGTTACTCCAAAAGGTTCTGTCCAGTTTTCATCAGAATGGGTTTCCCTTCTCACCACAAGCCTCCAGGCACCAGTTAATATCCCGTCACAGATTCATCAAAGCAGAGTCTCCACACGGGGCAACGAAGTGTAAACTTTAACTCTAAAATGAGTGCACACGTCAGAGTGCAGTTTCTTGGAATGCTTCTTTCTGGGTATTATTTCAGGATATTTCATTTTTCGCCATAGTCTTCAATGCACTGCAAATTGTCACTTTTTCAGGTTTACAGGAACAGTGTTCAAACACTGCCTTATGAGAAAAGAGGTATAAATCCCTGAGTGGAATGCACACATCTCAAAGCACTTTTTCAGACAGCTTCTCTCCAGTTTGTATCTGAAGATAACTCCCTTTTCACCGTACGCCTGAATGTCCTGCTGAACGTCCCTTCGCGAATCCGTCCATGATGCAATCTCAAAACTGCGTAATAGAAAAAAAGTTTTATCCATGTGAAACGAATAGATATATCTATCACAAAGCAGTTTCACAGAAAGCTTCTTGCCAGTTTTTCTCTGAGGGTGGTTCCTTTTACACCTTAGCCTTTCATATATTCCTGAAGGTCCTCCGGTCACGTTTTCTCCAAATGGGATTTTCTATTCCTCTATGGTAAGAAAAGCATATCTCTGTGAGTAGAATGCACACATCACAAGGCCGCTCCTCAGAAATCTTCCTCCAGTATCTATCTGAAGATATTTCCATTTTTACCGGAAGCCTCAAATCGCTCTCGAGTATCCCATAGCTGATTAACCTAAAACATTGTTAGAATACTGCTCAATGAAAACAGAAGCTTAACTGTGTGAGTGTAATTCAAGCGACGTAGAGCAGTTTCACAGAAAATTTCCTTCTGACTTTTATCGGATGTTATTTCTTTTTCAGCATATTATTAAGAGCGTTCCCAAATGTCCGTTTTCAGGTATCACAGAAACAGCGATTTAAAACTGCCCAATCCAAAGAACGATTTCACTCTATGAGATGAATACACACATCACAAAGCAGTTGCTCTGATAGCTTCTCTCCACTTTTCATCAGAAGACGTTTCCTTTCTCACCACAAGCCTCTGGGTGTCACTTAATATCCCTTCACAATATCCTCAAAGACAGAGTTTCCAAACTGGGTGACTTAGTGTAACCTTAACACTCTGAAATGAATGTACACGTCAGAGAGCAGTTTCTTGGAAAGCTTTTTACTGGGTTTTATTTCAGGATATTTCAGTTTTCTCAATAGTTTTCAACGTGCTGGAAAATATTGCTTTTTCACTTTCAGAAGAAACTTGTTCAAACACTGCCTTATGATGAGAGGTAAAACTCCCTCAGTGGAATGCACACACCACAAAGCAGTTTCTCAGAAAGCTTTTCTCAGTTTTTGTCTGACGAGATCTACTTTTACACCATATGCCTGAATGCGTTCCCAAATGTCCCTTCACGAGTCTGTCCAAGACGCAGTTTCAAAACTGCGTAACATAAAGAAAACTTTCTCTATGTGAGATGAATAGACATATCTATCACATAGCAGTTTCACAGAAAGCTTCTTTGCAGTATTTTTCTGAGTATATTTCCTCTTTCACCATAGCCGTCCATATACTCTCAAATGTCCCCTGGTAGCGTTTTCTCCAAACGGGATTCCTCAATACTCTATGAGAAGAAAACTGTAACTCTATGAGTGGAATACACACGTCACCATGCAGCACCTCAGAAATCTTCTCTCCAGTATCTGTCTGAAGATACTTTCTTTTTCACGGTAAGCCTCAAAGCACTCTGGAATATGCCTTACCTGACTCACCTAAAAGAGTATCAGAATACTGATCAATGAATACAGAAGCTTAACTGTGTGAGTGGAATTCACGTGTCCTAGTGGATTATCACAGAATTTTTCCTTCTCCTTTTTGTTGGAGGGTATTTCTTTTTTTTTTTTAAATTATTATATTTTAAGTTCTAGGGTACATGTGCATAACGTGCAGGTTTGTTACATATGTATACTTGTGCCATGTTGGTGTGCTGCACCCATCAACTCGTCAGCACCCACGAATTCTTCATTTATATCAGGTATAACTCCCAATGCAATCGCTCCCCCCTCCCCACTCCGCATGAGAGGCCCCGGTGTGTGATGTTCCCTTTCCCAAGTCCAAATGATCTCATTGTTCAGTTCCCACCTATGAGTGAGAACATGCAGTGTTTGGTTTTCTCTTGTTGTGATAGTTTGGTAAGAATGATGGTTTCCAGCTGCATCCATGTCCCTACAAAGGATGCAAACTCATCCTTTTTATGGCTGCATAGTATTCCATGGTGTATATGTGCCACATTTTCTTAATCCAGTCTGTCACAGAAGGACATTTGAGTTGATTCCAAGTCTTTGCTATTGTGAATAGGGCCACAATAAACATACGTGTGTATGTGTCTTTATAGCAGCATGATTTATAATCCTTTGGGTATATACCCAGTAGTGGGATGGCTGGGTCATATGGTACATCTAGTTCTAGATCCTTGAGGAATCGCCATACTGTTTTCCATAATGGTTGAACTAGTTTACAATCCCACCAACAGTGTAAAAGTGTTCCTATTTCTCCACATCCTCTCCAGCACCTGTTGTTTCCTGACTTTTTAATGATTGCCATTCTAACTGGTGTGAGATGGTATCTCATTGTGGTTTTGATTTGCATTTCTCTGATGGCCAGTGATGATGAGCATTTTTCATATGTCTGTTGGCTGTATGAATGTCTTTGTTTGACAAATGCTTGTTCATATCCTTTGACCACTTTTTGTTGGGGTTGTTTGTTATTTTCTTGTAAATTTGTTTGAGTTCTTTGTAGGTTCTGGATATCAGCCCTTTGTCAGATGAGTAGATTGCAAAAATTTTCTCCCATTCTGTAGGTGGCCTGTTCACTTTGATGGTAGTTTCTTTTGCTGTGCAGAAGCTCTTTAGTTTAATTAGATCCCATTTGTCAATTTTGGCTTTTGCTGCCGTTGCTTTTGGTGTTTTAGACATGAAGTCCTTGCCCATGCCTATGTCCTGAATGGTACTACCTAGGTTTTCTTCTAGGTTTTTTCTGGTATTAGGTCTCACATTTTAGTCCCTAATTCATCTTGAGTTAATTTTCGTATAAGGAGTAAGGAAACTATCCAGTTTCAGCTTTCTACTTATGGCTAGCCAATTTTCCCAGCACCATTTATTGAATAGGGAATCCTTTCCCCATTTCTTGTTTCTCTCAGGTTTGTCAAAGATCAGATGGCTGTAGATGTGTGGTATTATTTCTGAGGACTCTGCTCTGTTCCATTGGTCTATATCGCTGTTTTGGTACCAGTACCATGCTGTTTTGGTTACTGTAGCCTTGTAGTATAGTTTGAAGTCTGGTAGCGGGATGCCTCCAGCTTTGCTCTTTGATATTGGGATTGTCTTCACAATGCGGGTTCTGTTTTGGTTCCATATGAACTTTAAAGAGGCTTTTTTCCAATTCTGTGAAGAAACTCATTGGTAGCTTGATGGAAATGACATTGAATCTGTAAATAACTTTGGGCAGTATGGCCATTTTCATGATATTGATTCTTCCTAACCATGAGCATGGTATATTCTTCCATTTGTTTGTGTCTTCTTTTATTTCACTGAGCAGTGGTTTGTAGTTCTCCTTGAAGAGGTCCTTTACATCACTTGTAAGTTGGATTCCTAGGTATTTTATTCTCTTTGAAGCCATTGTGAATGGAAGTTCATTCAGGATTTGGCTCTCTGTTTGTCTGTTACTGGAGTATAACAATGCTTGTGATTTTTGTACATAAATTTTGTTTCCTGAGACTTTGCTGAAGTTGCTTATTAGCTTAAGGAGATTTTGGGCTGAGACAATGGGGTTTTCTAAATATACAATCATATCATCTGCAAACAGGGACAATTTGACTTCTTCTTTCCCTAACTGAATACCCTTGATTTCTTTCTCTTGCCTGATTGCCCTAGCCAGAACTTCCAACACTATCTTGAATAGGAGCAGTGAGAGAGGGCATCCCTGTCTTGTGCCAGTTTTCAAAGGGAAATTTTACTGTTTTTGCCCATTCAGTATGATACTGGCTGTGGGTTTGTCATAAACAGCTCTTATTATTTTGAGGTACATTCCATCAATACCGAAATTATTGAGCGTTTTTAGCATGAAGGGCTGTTGAATTTTGTCAAAAGCCTTTTCTGCATCTATTGAGATGATCATGTGGTTCTTGTCTTTGGTTCTGTTTATATGCTGGATTACGTTTATTGATTTGCGAATGTTGAACGAGCCTCACATCTCAGGGATGAAGCCCACTTGTTCATGGTGGATAAGCTTTTTAATGTGCTGCTGAATCTCGTTTGCCAGTATTTTATTGAGGATTTTTGCTTCGATGTTTATCAGGGATATTGGTCTAAAATTCTCTTTTTGTGTTGTGTCTCTGCCAGGCTTTGATATCAGGATGATGTTGGCCCCATAAAATGAGTTAGGGAGGATTTCCTCTTTTTCTATTGATTGGAATAGTTTCAGAAGAAATGGTACCAGCTCCTCCTTGTACCTCTGGTTGAATTCAGCTGTGAATCCATCTGGTCCTGGACTTTTTTTGGTAGGTAGGCTATTAATTATTGCCTCAATTTCAGAGCCTTTTATTGGTCTATTTAGGGATTCATCTTCTTCCTGGTTTAGTCTTGGAAGAGTGTAAGTGTCCAGGAACTTATCCATTCTTTTAGATTTTCTATTTGATTTGCATAGAGGTGTTTATAGCATTATCTGATGGTAGTTTGTATTTCTGTGGGGTCGGTGGTGATATCCCCTTTATCATTTTTTATTGCGTCTATTTGATTCCTCTCTCTTTTCTTCTTTATTAGTCTTGCTAGCGGTCTGTCAATTTTGTTGATCTTTTCAAAAAACCAACTCCTGGATTCATTGATTTTTTGGAGAGTTTTTTGTGTCTCTATCTCCTTCAGTTCTGCTCTGATCTTAGTTATTTCTTGCCTTCTGCTAGCTTTTGAGTGTGTTTGCTCTTTCCTCTCTAGTTCTTTTAATTGTGATGTTAGAGTGTCAATTTTAGATCTTTCCAGCTTTCTCTTGTGGGCATCTAATGCTATAAATTTCCCTCAACATATTGCTTTAAATGTGTCCCAGAGATTCTGGTATTTTGTATCTTTGTTCTCACTGGTTTCATAGAACATCTTTATTTCTGCCTTCATTTCGTTATGTACCCAGTAGTCATTCAGGAGCAGGTTGTTCAGTTTCCTTGTAGTTGAGCGGTTTTGATTGAGTTTCTTGGTCCTGAGTTCTAGTTTGATTGCACAGTGGTCTGAGAGACAGTTTGTCATAATTAGTGTTCTTTTACATTTGCTGTGGAGTGCTTTACTTCCAACTATGTGGTCAATTTTGGAATAAGTGTGATGTGGTGCTGAGAAGAATGTATATTCTGTTGATTTGGGGTGGAGAGTTCTATAGATGTCTATTAAGTCTGCTTGATGCAGTGATGAGTTCAATTCCTGGATATCCTTGTTAACTTTCTCTCTCGTTGATCTGTCTAATGTTGACAGTGGAGTGTTGAAGTCTCCCATTATTATTGTATGGGAGTCTAAGTATCTTTGTAAGTCTCTAAGGACTTGCTTTATGAATCTGGGTGCTCCTGTATTGGGTTCATATATATTTAGGGTAGTTAGCTCTTCCTGTTGAATTGATCCCTCTACCATTATGTAATGGCCTTCTTTGTCTCTTTTGATATTTGATGGTTTAAAGTTTCTTGTATCAGAGAATAGGATTGCAACCCCTGCTTTTTTTGTTCTCCATTTGCTTGGTAGATCTTCCTCCATTCCTTTATTTTGAGCCTATGTATGTCTCTGCATGTGAGATGGGTCTCCTGAATACAGCAGAATGATGGGTCTTGACTCTTTATCCAGTTTGCCAGTCTGTGTCTTTTAATTGGACCATTCAGTCCATTTATATTTAAGGTTAATATTGTTATGTGTGAACTTGATCCTGCCATTATGATGTTAACTGTTTATTTTGCTCATTAGTTGATGCAGTTTCTTCCTAGGCTCGATGGTCTTTACATTTTGGCATGTTTTTGCAATGGCTGGTACTGGTTGTTCCTTTCCATGTTTAGGGCTTCCTTCAGGGTCTCTTGTAAGGCAGGCCTGGTGGTGACAAAATCTCTAAGCATTTTCTTATCTGTAAAGGATTGTATTTCTCCTTCACTGATGAAAGTTAGTTTGGCTGGATATGAAATTCTGGGTTGAAAATTCTTTTCTTTAAGAATGTTGAATATTGGCCCCCACTCTCTTCTGGCTTATAGAGTTTCTGCCGAGAGATCTACTGTTAGTCTCATGGGCTTCCTTTTGTGGGTAACCCGACCTTTCTCTCTGGCTGCCCTTATGATTTTTTCCTTCATTTCAACTTTGGTGAATATGGCAATTAAGTGTCTTGGAGTTGCTCTTCTGGAGGAGTATCTTTGTGGCGTTCTCTGTATTTCCTGAATTTGAATGTTGGCCTGCCCTACTAGGTTGGGGAAGTTCTCCTGGATGATATCCTGAAGAGTGTTTTCCAACTTGGTTCCATTTTCCCCTCATTTTCAGGAACCCCAATCAGGCGTAGATTTGGTCTTTTTACATAATCCCATACTTCTTGCAGGCTTTGTTCCTTTCTTTTTCTTCTTTTTTCTTTTGGTTTCTCTTCTTGCTTCGTTTCATTCATTTGATCCTCAATCGCTGATACTCTGTCTTCCAGTTGATCGAGTCAGTTACTGAAGCCTCTGCATCTGTAACGTATTTCTCGTGTCATGGTTTTCATCTCTGTCATTTCGTTTATGACCTTCTCCGCATTAATTATTCTAGCTGTCAATTCTTCCACTCTTTTTTCAAGATTTTTATTTTCTTTGCGCTGGGTACGTAATTCCTCCTTTAGCTCTGAGAAGTTTGATGGGCTGAAGCCTTCTGCTCTCATCTCATCAAAGTCATTCTCTGACCAGCTTCGATCCATTGCTGGCGATGAGCTGCGCTACTTTGCAGGGGGAGATGCGCTCTTATTTTTTGAATTTCCAGCCTTTCTGCCCTGCTTTTTCCTCATCCTTGTGTTGTTATCTACTTCTGATCTTTGATGATGGTGACGTACTGTTGGGGTTTTGGTATAGGTGTCCTTCCTGTTTGATAGTTTTCCTTCTAACAGTCAGAACGCTCAGCTGCAGGTCTGTTGGAGATTGCTTGAGGTCTACTCCAGACACTGTTTGCCTGGGTATCAGCAGCAGAGGTTGCAGGAGATAGAGTATTGATGAACAGTGAGTGTACCTGTCTGATTCTTACTTTAGAAGCTTCCTCTCAGGCGTGTACTCCACCCTGTGAATTGTGGGGTGTCAGACTGCCCCTCGTGGGGGATGTCTCCCAGTTAGGCTACTCAGGGGTCAGGGACCCACTTGAGCAGGCCATGTGTCCCTTCTCAGATCTCAACTTCCGTGTGGGGAGATCCACTGCTCACTTCAAAGCTGTCAGACAGAGTCATTTGCATCTGCAGAGGTTTCTGCTTCTTTTTTGTTGTTGTTGTTTAGCAGTGCCCTGTCCCCAGAGGTGGAGTATACAGACACAGGTAGGTTACCTTGAGCTGCTGTGAGCTCCACCCAGTTCGAGCTTCCCAGCATCTTTGTTTACCTACTTAAGCCTCAGCAATGGTGGGAGCCCCTCCCCCAGTCTCGTTGCTGCCTTGCGGTTAGATAGCAGACTGCTGTGCTAGCAATGCGGGAGGCTCTGTGGCCGTGGGACCTTCCTGGCCAGGTGTGGGATACAATCTCTTGGTGTGCCCGTTTGGTTAAAGCACAGTATTGGGGTGGGAGTTAGCCAATTTTCCAGGTGTTGTGTGTCTCAGTTCCCCTGGCTAGGAAAAAGGATTCCCCTCCCCATTGTGCTTCTCAGCTGAGGTGATGCCTCACCCTCCTTCAGCTCTCACTGGTCGGGCTGCAGCAGCTGACCATCACTGATGGTCCGGCACTCCCTAGTGAGATGACCCCAGTACCTCAGTTGAAAATGCAGAAATCATCGGTCTTCTGTGTCGCTCACACTGGGAGTTGGAGACTGGAGCTGTTACTATTCGGCCATCTTGCTCCTCTCCCCTGGGTGTTTCATTTTCACATATTTTTGAGAGCGTTCCCAAATGTCTGCTCAGGTTACACAGAAACAGAGATATCAAACTGCTCAATCCAAACAAGGATTTAAGGGTGTGAGATGATTACACACATCACAAAGCAGTTGCTCTGAATGATTCTCTGAAATTTTCATTTGAAGGCATTTCCTTACTCAGCACAAGGCCAGGGGAAGCACTTAATATCCCTTCACAGAGTCCTTAAAGACAGAGCTTCCAAAATGGACAACGTAGTGCAAGCTTTAACTCTCTGAAGCGAATGCATACGTCAGCGAGGAGTTTCTTAGAATGTTTCCATTCTGGTTTTAATTCAGGATATTTCACTTTTCGTGGAATTCTACAATTCACTGCAAAATATCACTTTTTCAGTTTTACAAGAACAGTGTTCTAAAAGTGCCTTATGAGAAAAGAGGTATAATTCACTGAGTGGAATGCGCACATCACAAAGCAGTTTCTCAGAAAGCTTTTCTCCAGCTTTTATGTGAAGATATCTCCTATTTCCCCACAGGTCTGAATGTGCTACCTAATATCCCTTCGAATTTCTGTCCTTTACGGAGTTTCAAAGCTGCATAATAGAAAAAACCTTTTTCTATGGGAGGTGAGTAGACATATCTACCACAATGCAGTTTCACAGAAAGATTTTTTCCAGTTTTTGTCCGATGATATTTCCTTTTCACCATAGCCGTCCATGTATTTTCGAATGTACCCTTGCTGCTTTTCCTCCAAATGGGATTCCCTAATCTGCTTAGAGAATAGAGGTATAACCCTGTGAGTGGAATGCACGTTTCACAAAGCAGCTCCTCGGAAATCATCTCTCTGGTATGTATCTGAAGATGTTTCCTTTTTCACCGAAAACCTGAGAGTGCTCCAGCATATCACTTCACAGACTAAACAAGAACAGTGTTAGAATACTCCTCAATGAAAACCAAAGCTTAACCTTGCGAGTGGACTTCACGTGACAAAGAACAGTTTCACAGAAGGTTTTCTTCTGTTTTTTATCGGAGGATATTTCTTTCTCAGCATATTCTTAAGAGCGTTCCCAAATGTCCTTTCTCAGGTTCCACGGAAAAAGTGACTTCAAACTCTTCAATCTAAAGAAAGATTTAATTTTTTGAGATGCATACACACATTACAATGCAGTTACTCCGAAGGATTCTGTCCAGTTTTCTTTCTTTCCACAAGACTCCGGGCGCCACTTACTATCCCTTCCCAGATTCTTCAAAGACAGAGTTTTCAAACGGGGCAACAAATTGTAAATGTAAACTTTCTGACACAAATGCGCACATCAGAGTGTAGTTTCTTAGAATCCTTCTTTCTGCAAAATGTCACTTTTGCAGTTTTACAGGAACAGTGTTCAAACACTGCCTTATGAGAAAAGAGGTATAAATCCCTGAGTGCAATGTACACATCTCAAAGCACTTTCTCAGCAGCTTTCCTCCAGTTTGTATCTGAATATAATTCCGTTTTCACAGTACACCTGAATGTCCTGCCGAACGTCGCTTTGCGAATCCGTCCATGACACAGATTCAATACTGTGTAATAGAAAGAAAGTTTTATCCATGTGAAATGAACAGACATATCAATCACAAAGCTTTTTCACAGAAAGCTTCTTTCCAGTTTTTGTCTGAGGATTCTTCCTTTTTCACCATAGCCTTTCATATACTCCCGAATGTCCCCTGGTCGCTTTTTCTCCAAACGGGATTTCCCATTCCTCTATGAAAAGAAAAGTATGTCTCTGTGAGTAGAATGCACACGACACATGGCCGCTCCTCATAAATCTTCCTCCAGTATCTATGTAAAGATATTTCCGTTTTCACCAGAAGCCTCAAATCGATCCCGAGTGGACCTTAACTGATTAACCTAAAACATTGTTAGAATACTGCTCAATGAAAACAGAAGCTTTACTGTGCGAGTGGATTCAAGCGACCTACAGAAGTTTCACAGACAGTTTCCTTCTGGCTTTTATCAGATGGTATCTCTTTTTCAGCATGTTATTAAGAGCGTTCCCAAATGTCCTTTCTCTGGTATCACAGAAACAGCGATTTAAAACTGCTCAATCCAAAGAACGATTTCACTCTATGAGATGAATACACACTT
>NW_022324922.1:0-19665 GCF_002776525.5 Piliocolobus tephrosceles | reverse complement strand
GCAGTTTGAACTCACTGTTTCTGTGGAAACTGAGAAACGATATTTGGGAACGCTGTTAAGAATATGCTGAAAAAGAAATACCCTCCGATAAAAAACAGAAGAAAACTCTCAGTGAAACTGCTCTTTGTCACGTGAAGTCCACTCACACACTTAAGCTTCGGTTTTCATTGAGCAGTATTCTAACACTGTCTTTGTTTCTCCTGTAAAGTGATATGCTGGAGCGCTCTGAGGCTTTCAGTGAAAAAGGAAACATCTTCAGATACATACCAGAGAGAAGACTTCCAAGGAGCTGCTTTGTGACATGCGCATTCCACTCACAGGGTTAGACTTCTTTTCTCCAAGAAGATTAGAGAATCCTGTTTGGAGAAAAAGTTACAAGGGGACATTAGAGAATATATGGACTGCTCTGGTGAAAAAGGAAATATCATCAGACAGAAACTGGAAAGATTTCTGTGAAACTGAATTGTGGTAGATATGTCTACTCACCTCCCATAGAAAAAACTTATTTCTATTACGCAGTTTTGACACTCTGCAATGGACAGAAACGTGAAGGCACGTTAGGGAGCACATTCAGGCCTGTGGGGAAATAGGAGATATCTTCACATAAAATCTGAAGAGAAGCTTTCTGAGAAACTGCTTTGTGATGTGCTCATTCCACTCAGAAAATTATAACTCTTTTCTCATAAGGCACTTTTTGAACACTGTTCATGTAAAACTGAGAAAGGGATATTTTGCAGCAAAATAAAGACTTCGGTGAAATGTGAAGTAGCCTGAATTAAAACCAGGAAAGAAGCGTTCTATGAAACTCCTCTCTGATGGTCTATTCATTTCACAGAGTTAAGGCTTACACTACATTGCCCAGTTTGGAAGCTCGGTCTTTGAGGAATTTGTGAAAGGATATTTAGTGGTTCCCCTAGGCTTGTGGTGAGAATGGAAACATCTTCTGATAAAAACTGCAGAGAAGTTTTCAGAGCAACTACTTTGTGATGTGTGTAATCATCTCATAGAGTTAAATCATTGTTTGGATTGAGCATTTTGATATCTCTGTTTCTGTGGAACCTGAGCAAGGACATTTGGGAACGCTCTCAAGAATATGTGAAAAAGAAACACACTCCAATAAAAAAGAGAAGGAAACAGTCTGTGATATTGCTCTAGGTAAGGTGAATTCCACTATCACAATTAAGCTTCTGTTTTCATTGAGCAGTATTCTAACACTGTTTTATACTCAAGAGCTAAGGGATACTCGAGAGCATTTTGAGGCTTATGGTTAAAAAGAGAATATTTCAGACAGGTACTGGAGAGAAGATATCTGAGGAGCTACTTTGTGACTTGTGAATTCCATTCCTAGTGTTATAGTTTTCTTATCATAGAGTATTGTGGAATCCCATTTGGAGAAAACACGACAGGACATTCGAGGGTACATGGATGGCTGTATTGATAGAGGATATATACTCAGAAAAAACCTGGAAAGAAGCTTTCTGTGAAACTGCTATGTGATAGATATGTCTACTCATCTCACATAGGGAAAATTTTCCTTATATTACTCAGTTTTGAAACTGTGTCATGGACACATTCGCGAAGGGACATTTGGGAGCACATTGAGGCATACGGTGTAAAAGGAGATATTGTCAGACAAAAACTGGAAAGAAGCTTTCTGAGAAACTGCTTTGTGATGTCTGCATTCCACTCAGGGAGTTATACCTCTTTTCTCAAAAGGCAGTGTTTGAAAACTGTTCCTGTCAAAGTGAAAAAGAGATATTTTGCAGCGTATTGAAGACTCTGGCGAAAATTGAAATATCTGGAAATGAAACCCAGAAAAAATCGTTCCAAGAAACTGCTTTCTGACGTGTACATTCATTTCAGAATGTTACAGCTTGCCCTAAGTCGCCCAGTTTGGAAAATCGGTTTTTGAGGAAATTGACTCCCAGAGGATTGTGGTGAGAAAGGAAACGTCTTCCGATGAAAACTAGAGAGAAACTCTCGGAGCAACTGCTTTGTGATGCGTGTATTCTTCTCACAGAGTGAAATCGTTGTTTGGATTGAGCAGTTTTAAATCGCTGGTGCTGTGGACAGTTGGGAATGCTCTTAATAATATGCTGAAATAGAAATACCATCCTGTAAACGCCAGAGGGAAACTGTGAGTGAAGCTTCTCTAGGTCGCTTAAATTCAACTCGCACAGTTAAGCTTCTGTTTTCATTGAGCAGTATTCTAACAATGTTTCAGGTTAATCAGCTAAGGGATACTTGGGACTGAATTGAGGCTTCTGGTGAAAAGGAAAATATCTTTATATAGATACTGGAGGAAGATTTCCGAGGAGCAGCCTTGAGACGTGTGCATTCTACTAACAGATATATACGTTTCTTCTCCTAGAGGAATGGGAAATCCCATTTGGAGAAAAAGCGACCAGGGGACATTCGGGAGTATATGAAGGGCTATGGTGAAAAAGGAACTATCCTCATACAAATACTGGAAAGAAGCTTTCCGTTAAACTGCTTTGTGATAGATATGTCTATTCATTTCACATGGATAAAACTTTCTTTCTATTACTCAGTTTTGAAACTGCATCATGGATGGATTCGCAAAGGGATGTTCAGCAGGACATTCAGTCATACAGTGAAATGGGAGTTATCTTCGGATACAAACTGGAGTGAAACTGTCTGAGAAAGTGCTTTGAGATGTGGGCATTCCACTCAGGGATTTATACGTCTATTCTCATAAGGCAGTGTTTGAACACTCTTCCTGTAAAACTGAAAAAGTGACATTTTGCAGCACATTGAAGACTATGGTGAAAAGTGAAATATCCTGAAATAAAACCCAGAAAGAATGATTCCAGGAAAATGCGCTCTGACGTGTGCACTCATTTCAGAGAGTTAAAGTTTACACTTCATTGCCCCGTTTGGAAACTCTGTCTTTGAAGAATCTGTGAAGGGATATTAAGTGCCATCCGGAGGCTTGGGGTGAGAAAGGAAATGCCTTCCGATGAAAACTGGACAGAATCTTTTGGAGTAACTGCTTTGTAATGTGTATATGCATCTCATAGAATTAAATCATTCTTTGTATTGAGCAGTATTGAACTCACTGTTTCTGTGGAAACTGAGAAAGGACATTTGTGAACGTTCTTAAGAATATGCTGCAAAAGAAATACCCTGCGATAAAAAACAGAAGAAAACTTACTGTGAAACAGCTATTTGTCACGTGAAGTCCACTCGCACAGTTAAGTTTCATTTTCATTGAGCAGTATTCTAACACTGTTATTGGTTAGACTGTGTAGTGATATGCTGGAGCGCTCTGAGGCTTTCAGCAAAAAAGCAAACATTTTCAGAAACGTAATGGAGAGAAGATTTCTGAGGAGCTCTTTTGTGACATGTACATTCCACTCACAGGGTTATACTTTTTTTCTCCTAGAACGTTGGGGAATCCCCTTTAGAGAAACAGCTACAAGGGGACATTCGGAAATATAGGCACTGCTATGGTGAAAAAGGAAATATCATCAGACAAAAACTGGAAAGAAGCTTTCTGTGAAACTGCGTTGTGGTCGATATGACCATTCACCTCCCATAGATAAAAATTTTTTCTATTACACAGCTTTGAAACTACGTAATGGACAGAAATGTGAAGGGACATTAGGGAGCATATTCTGGCCTGTGGTGAAATAGGACATATCTTCAAATAAAAACTGGAGAGAAGCTTTCTGAGACACTGCTTTGTGATGTGTGAATTCCACTCAGGGAAGTATACCTCTTTTCTCATAAGGCACTTTTTGAACACTCTTCTGGTAAAACTGAAAAAGGGATATTTTGCAGTGAATTGAAGACTTTGGCAAAATGTGAAATATCCTGAATTAACCCAGGAAAGAAGCATTCTAAGAAACTCCTCTCTGAGGTGTGCATTCACTTCAGAAAGTTAAAGCTTACACTACATTGCCCAGTTTGGAACTCTGTCTTTGAGGTATTTGTGAAGGGATATTAAGTGGTTTCCCTGGGCTTGCAGTGAGAAAGGAAACATCTTCCGATGAAAACTGCAGAGAAGTTTCCAGAGCAACTGCTATGTGATGTGTGTAATCATCTCATAAAGTTAAATCATTCTTTGGATTGAGCATTTTGATATCTGTGTTTCTGTGGAAACTGAGCAAGGACATTCGGGAACGCTTTCAAGAATATGTGAAAAAGAAACACCTTCCAATAAAAAAGAGAAGGAAACACTCGGTGATACTGCTCTAGGTCACGTGAATTCAACTATCACAGTTAAGCTTCTGTTTTCATTGAGCAGTATTCTAACACTGTTTTAGGTGAGTTTGCTAAGGGATACTCTGGAGCACTTTCAGGCTTACGGTGAAAACGAAAATATCTTCAGACAGACAATGTAGAGAAGATATCTTAGGAGCTGCTTTGTGACGTTTGAATTCCACTCATAGAGTTATAGTTTTCTTCTCATAGAGTATTGTGGAATCCCTTTCGGAGAAAACACTACCAGGGGACATTTGAGAGTATATGGACGACTATGGTGAAAAAAATACTCAGAAAAAAACTCGAAAGAAGCTTTCTATGAAACTGCTATGTGATAGATATGTCTATTCATCTCACATAGAGAAAATTTTCTTTATGTTACGCGGTTTTGAAACTGTGTCATAAACTGAGTCGCGAAGGGACATTTAGGAGCACATTCAGGCATGCATTGTAAAAGGAGATATCGTCAGACAAAAACTGGAGAGAAGCTTTCTGAAAAACGGCTTTGTGGTGTGTGCATTGCACTGAGGAAGTTTTACCTCTTACATAATAAGGCAGTGTTTGAACAAGGTTCTTCTGAAAGTGAAAAAGTGATATTTTGCAATGTGCTGAAAACTATCACGAAAAGTGAAATATCCTGAAATAAAACCCAGAAAGAAGCATTCCAAGACAATGCTCTCTAACGTGTGCATTCATTTCAGAGAGTTAAAATTGTCTCTACATTGCCCAGTTTGGAAGCTCTGTCTTTGAGGAATCTTTGAGGAGTTATGAAGAGGCACCCCCGGGCTTGTGGTGAGTAAGGAAACAACTTCCGATGAAAACTGGAGAGAAGTTTTCAGAGAAGCTGCTTTGTGATGTGTGTATTCCTCTTGTAGCGTTACATCATTCTTTCGATAAAGCAGTTTGAAATCAATGTTTCTGTGGAACCTGAGAAACAACATTTGGGAACGCTCCTATGAATATACTGAAAAAGAAATATCCTCCGATACAAACCAGAAGGAAACATTCTGTGAAACCGCTCCAGGTCATATCAAGTCCACTTGCACTGTTAAGCTTCCAATTTCCTTGAGGAGTATCCAAACACTGTTTTACGTGAATCAGCTAAACTGGGATAATCGGGAGCGCTTTGAGGCTACTGGTGAAAACGGAAATATCTTCAGATTGATACTATAGAGGTGATTTATTAACAAATGCTTGGTGACGTATGCATTTCCCACACAGATTTAAACTTTTCATCTCATAGGGGTTTATGGAATCCCATTGGCAGAAATTGCTACTGGGGACATTCAGGAGTATATTTAGTGCTATTGTGGAAAAGAAAATATCCTCAGACAAAAACTGGAAAGAAACTTTCTGCGAAACTGCTTTGTGACAGACATATCTATTCAACTCACATAGATGAAACTGTCTTTCTATGAAGCAGTTTTGAAACTGCATCATGGACGGATTCACGAAGGGACATTCGGGAGCACATACAGGCTGGTGGCGAAACAGGAGATAGCTTCAGATAACAATTGGAGAGAAACTTTCTGAGAAACCTCTTCTTGATGTCTGCATTCCACTCAGGGAGTTTTACCTCTTTTCTCACAAGGCAGTGTTTGAACACTGTTCCTGTAAAAGTGAAAGATATTCTGCATCATACTGAAGACTATGGCGAAAATTGAAAGATCCAGAAATAAAACTCAGAAAAAAGCATTCCAAGAAACTGCTCTCTGAATTAAGCTTTAATTCATTTCAGAGAGTTAAAGCTTACACTCAGTCGCTCAGTTTGGAAACCCTGTCTTTGAGGAAATTGTGAAGGGAAATTAAGTGACACCCCGAGGCTTGTGGTGAGAAAGGAAACATCTTCCAATGAAAATTGGAAAGAAATTTTTGGAGCAACTGCTTTATGATGTGTGTATTCATTTCATAGAGATAAATCGTTCTTTGGATTGAGCAGTTTTAAATCTCTCCTTCTGTGATACCTGAGAAAGGACATTTGGGAATGCTCTTAATAATATGCTGAAAAAGAAATACCATCCAATAAACGCCAGAAAGAAACTATCTGTGAAACTTCTCTAGGTCGCTTGAATTCCACTCACACATTTAAGCTTCTGTTTTCATGGAGCAGTATTCTAACAATGTTTTCAGTTAATCAGCTAAGGGATATTCGGGAGCAATTTCAGGCTTCCGGTGAAAACGGAAATATCTTTAGATAGATACTGGAGGAAGATTTCCGAGGAGCAGCCTTGTGACGTGTGCATTCTACTCACAGAGATATACTTTCCTTCTCATAGAGGAATTGGAAATCCCATTTGGAGAAAAGGCGACCAGGGGACATTCCAGAGTATATGAAAGGCTCTGGTGAAAAAGGAAGTATCCTCAGACAAAAACTGTAAAGAAGCCCTCTGTTAAACTGCTTTGGGAGAGATATGTCTATTCATTTCACATGGATAAAACTTTCTTACTATTACACAATTTCAAAAGTCTGCCATGGACGAATTCATGAAGGGGCGTATGGCAGGGCAAGCAGGCCTATGATGAAAAGAGAGTTATCTTCAAATGCAAACTGGAGAGAAGCTGTGTGAGAAAGTGCTTTGAGATGTCTGCATTCCACTCAGGGATTTATACCTCTTTTCTCATAAGGCAGTGTTTCAACACTGTTCCTGTAAAACTGAAACTGTGATATTTTGCATGAATTGAAGACTAAGGCAAAAAGTGAAATATCCTGAAATAAAACACAGAAAGAGATATTCCAAGAAACTGTGCTCTGACGTGTGCATTCATTTCAGAGAGTTAAAGATTACAGTACGTTGTCCTGTTTGGTAGCTCTGTCTTTGAGGAATCTGTGAAGGGATATTAAGTGGTTCCCCTGGGCTTGTGGTGAGAAAGAAAATGTCTTCCCATGAAAACTGCAGAGAAGCTTTCAGATCATCTACTTTGTGATGTTTGTAATCATCTCATAGAGTTAAATCATTAATCGGAATGAGCAGTTTGATATCTCTGTTTCTGAGGAACCTGAGCAAAGACATTTGGGAATGTTCTAAAGACTCTGTGACAAAGAAATAGCCTCCAAAAAAAAAAAAAAGAGAAGGAAACACTCTGTGATACTGCTCTAGGTCACGTGAATTCAACTATCACAGTTAAGCTTCTGTTTTCATTGAGCAGTATTCTAACAGTCTTTAGGTGAGTCAGCTAAGGGATAGTCAGGATCACTGTGAGGCTTACGGTGAAAACGAAAATATCTTCAGACAGATACTTGAGAGAAGATGTCTGAGGAGTTGCTTGGTAACGTGTGAATTCCATTCATAGAGTTATAGTTTTCTTCTCATAGAGTATTGCAGAATCCCATTTGGAGACAACGCTACAGGGGAAATTTGAGAGTATATGTACGGCTATAGTGAAAGAGGAAATATACTCAGGAAAAAACTGGAAAGAAGCTTTCTGTGAAACTGCTATGTGATAGATATGTCTATTCATCTCACATAGAGAAAATTTTCTTTATATTATACAGTTTTGAAACTGCGTCATAGACAGATTTGTGAAGGGACATTTGGGAGCACATTCAGGTGTACGGTGTAAAAGGATATATCGTCAGACAAAAACTGGAGAGAAGCTTTCTGAGAAACTGCTTTGTGATGTGTGCATTCCACTGAGGGAGTTATACCTCTTTCATCATAAGGCAGTGTTTGAACAAGGTTCTTCTGACAGTGCAAAAGTGATATTTTGCAGCGCACTGAAAACTATCCCGAAAAGTGAAATATCCTGAAATAAAACCCAGAAAGAAGCGTTCCAAGACAATGCTCTCTAACGTGTGCATTCATTTCAGAGAGTGAAAGTTTACACTACATTACCCAGTTTGGAAACTCTGTCTTTGACGAATCTTTGAGGTGTTATTAAGAGGTGTCTCTGGGTTTGTGGTGAGTAAGGAGACGATCTCTGATGAAAACTGGAGAGAAGCTTTCAGAGCAACTGATTTGTGATGTGTATATTCATCTCATAGTGTTACATCATTCTTTGTGTTGAGCAGTTTGAAATCACTGTTTCTATGGAACCTGAGAAAGAACATTTGGGAACGCCTTTCAGAATATGCTGAAAAAGAAATATCCTCCAATGGAAACCAGAAGGAAACATTCTGGGAAAACGCTCCAGGTCATATCAAGTCCACTCGCACAGTTAAGCTTCCGTTTTCATTGAGCAGTATTCTAACACTGTTCTACCTGAGTCAGCTAAGGGATAATCGGGAGCACTTTGAGGCTAACAGTGAAAACGGAAATATCTTCAAATAGATAATCGAGAGGATATGTATGAAGAAATACTTTGTGACGTATGCATTTCCCACACATAGTTGAAATTTTCATCTCATAGGGGTTTATGGAATCTCATTGAAAGAAATAGCTACCAGGGACATTCAGGAATATATTTAATGCTATGGTGGAAAAGGAAATATTCTCACACAAAAACTGGAAAGAAACTTTCGGTGAAACTCCTTTGTGACACATATATCTATTCCTCTCACATACATGAAACTACCTTTCTATTAGGCAGTTTTGAAACTGTTTCATGGACGGATTTGCGAAGGGACAATCGGGAGCACATACAGGCTGGTGGGGAAACAGGAGATATCTTCAGATAACAATTGGAGAGAAACTTTCTGAGAAACTGCTTTGTGATGTCTGCCTTCCACTCGTGGAGTTATACCTCTTTTCTCACAAGGCAGTGTTTGAACACTGTACCTGTAAAAGTGAAAAAGAGGTATTTTGCAGCATATTGAAGACAATGGTGAAAACTGAAATATCTGGAAATAAAACCCAGAAAAAAGCATTAAAAGATACTGCTCTCTGACGTGTACATTCATTTCAGAGTGTTAAAGCTTACATTTAGTCGCCCAGTTTGGAAACTTTGACTTTGAGGAAATTGTGAAGGGATATTAAGTGACACATGGAGGCTTGTGTTGAGAAAGGAAACGTCTTCCGATGAAAACTGGAGAGAAACTTTCGGAGCAACTGCTTTGTGACGTGTGTATTCATCTCATAGAGTTAAATCATTCTTTGGATTGAGCAGTTATAAATCGCTGTTTCTGTGATACCTGAGAAAGGACATTTGGGAATGCTCTTAATAATATGCTGTAAAAGACATACAATCCGGGCTGGGCCTGGTGGCTCAAGCCTATAATCCCACCACTTTGGGAGGCCGAAAGGGGCAGATAACAAGGTCAGGAGATCAGAACCATCCTGCCTAATATGGTGAAACCCCATCTCTACTAAGAAATAAAAAAACCACCAGAGCGAGGTGTTGGGTGCCTTCTGTCCCAGCTAATCTTGAGGCTGAGGCAGAAGAATGGTGTAAACCTGGGAGGCAGACCTTACAGTGAGGTGAGATCCAGCCACTGCACTGCAGCTTGGGCAACAGAGCGAGACTCCATCTCAAAAGAAAAAAAAAGAAATACCGTCCGATAAGCGCCAGAAGGAATCTGTCTGTGAAACTTCTCTAGGTCACTTGAACTGCACTCACACAGTTAAGCTTCTGTTTTCATTGAGTAGTGTTCTAACAATGTTTTAGTTTAATCAGCTAAGGCACACTGGGGAGCGATTTGAGGCTTCCAGTGAAAACGGAAATATCTTTACATGGATACTGGAGGAAGATTTCCGAAGAGGGTCCTTGTGACTTGTGCATTCTACTCACAGAGATATACTTTTCTTCTCATAGGGGAATGGGAAATCCCGTTTGGGAAAAAAGCAACCAGGGGACATTCGGGATTATATGAAAGGCTATGGTGGAAAAGGAACTATCCTCAGACAAATATTGGAAAGAAGCTTTCTGTGAAATGGCTTTGTGATAGATATGTCTATTCATTTCACATGGATAAAACTTTCTTTCTATTATGCAGTTTTGAAAGTGTGCCATGGACGGATTCCCGAAGGGACGTTTGGCAGGACATTCAGGTATATGGTGAAATGGGAGTTATCTTCAGATACAAACTGGAGAGAAACTGTCTCAGAAAGTGCTTTGAGATGTGTGCATTTCACTCAGGGATTTATACCTCTTTTCTCATAAGGCAGTGTTTGAACACTCTTCCTGTAAAAATGAAAAAGTGACATTTTGCAGCCCATTGAAGACTATGGTGAAAAGTGAAATATCCTGAAATAAAACCCAGAAAGAAGGATTACAGGAAACTGCACTCTGACGTGTGCATTCATTTCAGAGAGTTAAAGTTTACAATACGTTTCCCCGTATGGAAACTCTGTCTTTGAGGAATCTGAGAAGGGATATTAAGTGTCGCCCGGAGTCTTGTGGTGAGAAATGAAATGCATTCCGATGAAAACTGGACAGAATCTTTTGGAGTTACTGCTTTGCAATGTGTGTATGCATTTCAAAGAATTGAATCATACTTTGGATTGAGCAGTTTGAACTCACTACTTCTGTGGAACCTGAGAAAGGACATTTAGGAATGCTCTTAAAAATATGCTGAAAAGAAATACCCTGCGATAAAAAACAGAAGAAAACTTTCTGTGAAACACCTCTTTGACACGTGAAGCTTAACGCACAGTTAAGCTTCGGTTTTCATTGGGCAGTATTCTAACAGTGTTTTTGTTTACTCTGTGAAGTGATATGCTGGAACGCTCTCAGGCTTTCGGTGAAAAAGGAAACATCTTCAGATACATAGCGGAGAGAAGATTTCCGAGGAGCTGCTTTGTGACATGTGCATTCCACTCACAGGGTTATACTTCTTTTCTCCTAGAAGATTGGGGAATCCTAGAAGATTGGGGAATCCCATTTGGAGAAAAAGCTACAAGGGGACATTTGAGAACATACAGACTGCTATGGTGGAAAAGGAAATATCATCAGACAAAAACTAGAAAGAAGCTTTCTGTGAAACTGCGTTGTGGTAGATATATCTACTCACCTCCCATAGATTAAAATTTTTTCTATTGCACTGTTTTGAAACTGCGTAATGGACAGAAAAGTGAAGGGACATTAGGGAGCACATTCAGGCCTGTGGGGAAATAGGAGATAGCTTCACATAAAAACTGGAGAGATGACCTCTGAGAATCTGATTTGTGATCTGTGCATTCGACACAGGGAATTATACCTCTTCGCTCATGAGGCAGTTTTTGAACACTGTTCCTGGAAAACTAAAAAAGGGATAGTTTGCAGCGAACTGAAGACTTTGGTGAAATGTGAAATATCCTGAAATAAAACTAGGAAAGGAGTGTTCTAAGAAACTCATCTGTCACGTGTGCATTCATTTCAGAGAGGTAAAGCTTACACTACGTTGCCAGTTTGGAAGCTCTGTCCTTGAGAAATTTGAGAAGGGATATTAAGTGGTTCCCCTGGGCTTGTTGTGAGAAAGAAAACGTCTTCCGAAGAAAACTGCAGAGAAGCTTTCAGTGCAACTGCTTTGTGACGTGTGCAATCATCTCTTAGAGTTAAATCATTCTTTGGTTTGAGCATTTTGATATCTCTGTTTCTGTGGGACCTGAGCAAGGACATTTGGGAACGCTCTCAAGAATAAGTGAAAAAGAAAAACCCTGCAATAAAAAAGAGAAAGAAACATTCTGTGATACTGCTCTAAGTCATGTGAATTTCACAATCACAATTAAGCTTCTGTTTTCGTTGAGCAGTATCCTGACACTATTTTAGGTGAGTCAGCTAAGGGATACTCAGTAGTGCTTTGAGGCTTATGGTGAAAACGAAAACATCTTCAGACAGATACTGGAGGGAAGATTGGTGAGGAGATGTTTTGTGATGTGTGAATTCCACTCATAGAGTTATAGTTTTCTTCTAATAGAGTATTGCGGAACCCCGTTTGTAGAAAATGCTACAGGGGACATTCGAGAATATATGGATGGCTGTAGTGAAAGAGGAAATATACTCAGGAAAAAACTGGAAAGATTCTTTCTGTGAAACTGCTATGTGATAGATATGTCTATTCATCTCACATAGAGAAAATTTTCTTTATATTATGCACTTTTGAAGCTGCATCATGGACAGATTCGTGAAGGGACATTTCAGAGCACATACAGTCATATGGTGTAAAAGGAGATATCATCAGATAAAAACTGGAGAGAAGCTTTCTGAGAAATTGCTTTGTGGTGTGTGCATTCCACTGAGGGAGTTATACCTCTTTCATCATAAGCCAGTGTTTTAACAAGGTTCTTCTGAAAGTGCAAAAGTGATATTTTCCAACGCATTGAAAACTGTCGTGAAAAGTGAAATATCCTGAAATAAACCCAGAAAGAAGCATTCCAAGAAAATGCTCTCTAAAGTGTGCATTCATTTCAGAGAGTTAAAGCTTACCCCACATTGTCCAGTTTGTAAGCTCTGTCTTTGGGTGATCTTTGAGGTTTTATTAAGAGGGGCCACTGGCTTGTGCTGAGTAAGGAAAGGACTTGCAATGAAAACTGGAGAGAAGCTTATGGAGTAACTGCATTGTGATGTGTGTATTCATCTCGTAGAGTTACATCATTCTTTGTGTTGAGCGGCTTGAAATCACTGTTTCTGGGGAACCTGAGAAGGAACATTTGGGAACGCTATTAAGAATATGCTGAAAAAGAAATATCCTCCGATAGAAACCAGAAGGAAAACTTCTGTGAAACTGCTCCAGGTCATATCAAGTACAATCACACAGTTAAGCTTCCGTTTTCATTGAGCATTATCATAACACTGTTTTACGTGAGTCAGCTAAGGGATAATCAGGAGCACTTCGAGGCCTATGGTGAAAACGGAAATATCTTCTGATAGATACTTGAGAGGATATTGATGAAAAAATGCTTTGTGATGAATGCATTTCCTACACAGAGTTAGACTTTTCTTCTCATACGGTTTTATGGAATCCCATTGGGAGAAATAGCTACCGCAGACATTCAGGAGTATATTTACTGCTATGGTGGAAAAGGAAACATCCTCAGACAAAAAGTGGAAAGAAACTTTCCCCTGGCTTGTGGTGAGAAAGGAAACATCTTCTGATGAAAGGTGCAGAGAAGTTTTCAGAGCAACTGCTTTGTGATGTGCATAATCATCTCACAGGGTTAAATCACTGTTTGGATGGAGCATTTTGATATCTCTGTTTCTGTGTAACTTGAGCAAGGACATTTGGGAACACTCTCAAGAATATGTGAAAAAGAAACATCCTCCAATAAAAAAGAGAAGGAAACATTCTCTGTTACTGCTCCAGATCACGTGAATTCCACTCACACAGTTAAGCTTCAGTTTTCATTGAGCAGTATTCTAATACTCTTTTAGGTAAGTCAGCTAAGGCTACTTGGGAGTGCTTTGAGGCTTATGGTGAAAACGAAAATATCTTCAGGCAGATACTGAAGAGAAGATATCTAAGGAGCTGCTTTGTGACCTGTGAATTCTACTCATAGAGTTATAGTTTTCTTCTCATTGAGTATTGGGGAATCCCATTTGGAGAAAATGCTACAGGGGACATTCCAGAGTATATGAAGGGCTATGGTGTAAAAGAAAATATACTCAGAAAAAAACTGGAAAGAAGCTTTCTGTGAAACTGCTATGTGATAGATATGTCTATTCATCTCACATAGAGAAAATTTTCTGTATATTACGCAGTATTGAAACTGCATCATGGACAGATTCATGAAGGGACATGTGGCAGCACATTCAGGGGTACAGTATAAAAGGCGATATCGTCAGACAAAAACTGGAGAGAAGCTTTCTGAGAAACTGCTTTGTGGTGATTGCATTCCACTGAGGGAGTTATACCTCTTTCATCACAAGGCAGTGTTTGAAGAAGGTTCTTCTGAAAGTGAAAAAGTGTTATGTTCCAACACGTTGAAAACTATTGCGAAACGTGAAATATCCTGAAATAAAACCCAGAAAGAAGTGTTCCAAGACAAAGCTCTCTAACGTGTGCATTCATTTCAGAGCGTTAAAGTTTACATTACATTGCCCAGTTTGTAAGCTCTGTCTTTGAGGAATCTTTGAGGTGTTATTAAGAGGCGCCCATGGGCCTGTGGTTAGTAGGGAAACGACTTCCGATGAAAACAGGAGAGAAGATTTCAGAGCAGCTGCTTTGTGATGTGTGTATTCATCTCATAGCGTTACATCATTCTTTGGATTGAGCAGTTTGAAATCAATGTTTCTGTGGAACCTGAGAAACAACATTTGGGAATGCTCCTAAGAATATGCTGAAAAAGTAATATACTCCAATTAAAAAGCAGAAGGAAACATTCTGCAAAACCACTCCAGGTCATATCAAGTCCACTCGCACATTTAAGCTTCCATTTTTATTGAGCAGTATCCTAACACAGTTTTACGTGAGTCAGCTAAGGGATAATCGGGAGCACTTTGAGGCCAAAGGTGAAAACGGAAATATCTTCAGATAGAGACTCCAGAGGAGATTGATGTAGAAATGCTTTGTGGCATATGCATTTCAAACACAGAGTTGAACTTTTCTTCTCATAGGGGTTTATGGAATCCCGTTGAGAGAAATAGCCACTGGGGACATTCTGGAGTATACTTACTGCTATGGTGGAAGAGGAAATATCCTCAGAGAAAAACTGGAAAGAAACTTTCTGTGAAACTGTTTTGTGACCGATGTGTCTACTAATCTCACATAGATGAAACTGTCTTTCTCTTACGCAGTTTTGAAACTGCATCATGGACAGATTCGAGAGCACATACAGGCTGGTGTGGAAATAGGAGTTATATTTAGATAACAATTGGAGAAAAATTTTCTGAGAAACTGCTGTGTGATGTCTATATTCCATGCAAGGAGTTATACCTCTTTTCTCTCAAGGCAGTGTTTCAAGACTGTTCCTATAAAAGTGAAAAAAAGATTTTTGCAGTGTATTGAAGACTATGGTGCAAATTGAAATATCCTGACATAAAATCCAAAAAAAAAAAATTCCATGAAACTGCTGTCTGACGTGTACATTCATTTCAGAGTGTTAAAGCTTACATTAACTCATCCAGTTTGGAAACACTGTCTTTGAAGGAATTGCGAAGGGATATTAAGTGACACCCAGAGCTTGTGGTGAGAAAGGAAACGTCTTCCGATGAAAACTGGAAAGAAACTTTCGGAGCAACGGCTTTGTGATGTGTGTATTCATTTCGTAGAGTTACATCGTTCTTTGGATTGATCAGTTTTAAATTGCTGTTTCTGTGATACATGAAAAAGGACATTTGGGAACACTCTTAATAATATGCTGAAAAAGAAACACCATCCGATAAACGCTAGAAGGAAAAGGCCTGTGAAACTCCTCTAGGTCACTTGAATTCCACTCGCACAGTTAAGCTTCTGTTTTCATTGAGCAGTACTCTAACAATATTTTAGGTTAATCAGCTAAGGGATACTCGGGAGTGATTTGAGGCTTCCGGTGAAAACGGAAATATGTTTAGATAGGTACTGGAGGAAGATTACCTAGGAGCGGCCTTGTGACGTGTGCATTCCACTCACAGAGATATACTTTTCTAGTCATAGAGGAATGGGAATTCCCGTTTGGAGCAAAAGCGACCAGGGGACATTCGTGAGTATATGAAAGGCTATGGTGAAAAAGGAAATATCCTCAGACAAAAACTGGAAGGAAGATTTCTGTGAAACTGCCTTGTGATAGATATGTCTGTTCATTTCACATGGATAAAACTTTCTTTCCACTACGCAGTTTTGAAACTGCATCATGGATGGATTCGCGAAGGGATGTTTGGCAGGACATTCAGTCATACGGTGAAAAAGGAGTTATCTTCAGGTAAAAACTGGAAAGAAGCTGTCTGAGAAAGTGCTTTGAGATGTGTGCATTCCAATCAGGGATTTATTCCTCTTTTCTCATTAGGCAATGTTTGAACACTTTTCCTGTAAAACTGAAAAAGTGACATTTTGCAGCGCATTGAAGACTATGGCGAAATGTCAAATATCCTGGAATAAAACCTGAAAGAAGGCTTCCAGGAAAATGCGCTCTTATGTGTGCATTCATTTCAGAGAGTTAATGTTTACACTACGTTGCTCCGTTTGGAAACTCTGTCTTTGAAGAATCACTGAAGGGATATTAAGTGGCGCCCGGAGGCTTGTGGTGAGAAAGGAAATGCCTTCAATTGAAAACTGGACAGAATCTTTTGGAGTAACTGCTTTTTAATGTGTGTACGCATCTCAACAATTTAAATCACTCTTTGGATTGAGCAATTTGAAGTCACTGATTCTGTGGAACATGAGAAAGGGCATTTGGGAACGCTCGTAATAATTTCTTCAAAAAGAAATACCTTCCGATAAAAAACAGAAGAAAACTTTCTGTGAAACTGCTCTTTGTCACGTGAAGTCCACTTAAGATTCGGTTTTCATTGAGCAGTATTCTAAAACTTTTTTTTTGTTTAGTCTGTGAAGTGATATGCTGGAAAGCTCTGAGGCTTTCAGTGAAAAAGGAAACATCTTCTGATACATAACAGGGAGAAGATTTCTGACGAGCTGCTTTGTGACATGTGCACTCCACTCACAGGGTTATACTTTTTTTTTCCTTAGAAGATTGGAAAATCCCATTTGGAGAAAAATCTACAAGGGGACATTCGGGAATAAAAGGACGGCTATGGTGAAAAAGGAAATATCATCAGACAAATAATGGAAAGAAGCTTTCTGTGAAACTGCGTGGTGGTAGATATGTGTATTCACCTCACATAGATGAAACCTTCTTCTATTACGCCGTTTTGAAACCGGGAAATGGACGGAAATGCGAAGGGACATTAGGGAGCACATTCAGGCCTGTGGGGAAATAGGTGATATCTTCACATAAAAACTGGAGAGAAGCTTTCTGAGAAACTGCTTTGTGATGTGTGCACTCCACTCAGGGAATAATACCTCTTTTCTCATAAGGCATTTTTTGAACACTGTTCTTGTAAAACTGAAAAAGGGATAATTTGCAGTGAATTGAAGACTTTGGTGAAATGTGAAATATCCGGAATTAATAAAGGAAAGAAACGATCTAAGAAATTCCCTTGTGACGTGTGCATTCATTTCAGAGAGTTAAAACTTACACTACGTTCCCCAGATTGGAAGCTCTGTCTTTGAGGAATTTGTGAAGGCATATTAAGTGGTTCCCCTGGGCTTGCGGTGAGAAAGGAAACGTCTTCCGATGAAAACTGCAGAGAAGCTTTCAGAGCAACTGCTTTGTGATGTGTGCAATCGTTTCATAGAGTTAAATCATTCCTTGGATTGAACAGTTTGATATCACTGTTTCTGTGGAACCTGAGCAAGAACATTTGGAACCCTCTCAATAATATGTGAAAAAGAAATACCCTCCAATAAAAAAGAGAAGTGATACTGCTCTAGGTCACGTGAATTCTGCTCTCACAGTTAAGCTGTTGTTTACATAGAGCAGAATTCTAACACTCTTTTAGGGGAGTCAGCTAAGCGATACTCGGGAGTGCTTTGAGGCTTACGGTGTAAACGAAAATATCTTCAGACAGAAACTGGAGAGAAGATATCTGAGGAGATGCTTTGTGACGTGTGAATTCCACTCCTAGAGTTATAATTTTCTTCTCATACAGTATTGCCGAGTCCCGGTTGGAGGAAACGCCACCAGGGAACATTTGAGAGTACACCAACAGCTATGGTGAAAAAGCAAATATGCTCAGAAAAAAACTGGAAAGAAGCTTTCTGTGAAACTCCTATGTGATAGATATGTCTATTCATTTCACATCAAGAAAATTTTCTTTATATTATGCAGTTTGAAACAGCGTCATAGAAAGATTCACGAAAGGACACTGGGGACATACCTTTTTTCTCACAAGGCAGTGTTTGAACACTGTTTCTGTAAAAGTGAAAAAGAGAAATTTTGCAGCGTATTGAAGACTATGTCGAAAATTGAAATATCGGGTAATAAATCACAGAAAAAAGTGTTCCAAGAAATTTCTCTCTGACGTGTACATTCATTTCAGAGTGTTAAAGCTGACACTAAGTTGTCGAGTTTGGAAACTCTGTCTTTGAGGAAATTGTGAAGGGATATTAGTGACACATGGAGGCTTGTAGTGAGTAAGGAAATGCCTTCCGATGAAAACTGTACAGAATATTTCAGAGTAACTGCTTTGTATTGTGTGCATGCGTCTCATAGTATTAAATCAATTTTTGGATTGAGCAGTTTGAACTCACTGTTGCTGAGGAACCTGAGAAAGGACATTTGGGAACGCTCTTAAGAATATGCTGAAAAAGAAACACCCTTCGATAAAAAACAGAAGAAAACGTTCTTTGAAACTGCTCTTTGTCAGATGAAGTCCACTTGCACAGTTAAGCCTCAGTTTTCATTGAACAGTATTCTAACATTCTTTTAGGTGCGTCAGCTAAGGGATACTCGGGAGCACTCTGAGGCTTTCAGTGAAAAATGAAACATCTTCAGATACATTCCGGAGAGAAGATTTCCGAGGAGCTGCTTTGTGGCATGTGCATTCCACTCACAGGGTTATACTTATTTTCTCCTGGAAGATTGTGGAATCCTGTTTGGAGAAAAAGCTACAAGGGGACATTTGAGAGTACATGAACGGCTATGGTGAAAAAAGAATATACTCAGAAAAAAACCGGAAAGAAGTTTTCTGTGAAACTGCTATATGATAGATATGTCTATTCATCTCACATAGAGAAAACTTTCTGTATATGACGCAGTGTTGAAACTGCATATTGGATGGAAACGTGAAGGGATATTAGGGAACACGTTCAGGCATATGGTGTAAAAGGAGATATCGTCAGACAAAAACTGGAGAGAAGTTTCCTGAGAAACTGATTTGTGGTGTGTGCATTCCACTGAGGGGGTTATACCTCTCTCATCATAAGGTAGTGTTTGAACAAGGTTCTTCTGAAAATGAAAAGGTGATATTTTGCAACACGTTTAAAACTGTCACAAAAAGTGAAATATTCTGAAGTAAAACCCAGAAAAAAAGCGTTCGAAGATAATGCTGTCTAACGTGTGCACTCATTTCAGAGAGTTAAAGCTTAGACTACATTGCCCAGTTTGGAAGCTCTGTTTTTGAGGAATCTTTGAGGTGTTATTGAGAGGCAACCTGGGCTTGTGGTGAGTAAGGAAACGAATTCTGATGAAAACTGGAGAGAAGCTTTTGGAGCAACTGCTTTGTGATGTGTGTATTCATCTCGTAGAGTTACATCATCCTTTGGATTGAGCAATTTGGAATCATTGTTTCTGTGGAACCTGAGAAAGAACATTTGGGAATGCTCTTAAGAATATGCTGAAAAAAAAATATCCTTCGAAAAAAACCAAAAGGAAACATTCTGTAAAACCGCTCCAGGTCATATCCAGTCCATTCGCACATGTAAGCTTCCGTTTTCATTGAGCAGTATCCTAACACTGTTTCACGTGAGTCAGCTAAGGGGTAATCGGGAGCACTTTGAGGCTAATTGTGAAAATGGAAATATCTTCAGATAGATACTTGAGAGGAGATTGATTAAGCATTAATGCTTTGGATTAAGCATTGTGATATCTCTGTTTCTGTGGAATCTGAGCA
>NW_022324921.1:0-1504 GCF_002776525.5 Piliocolobus tephrosceles | reverse complement strand
TCTGATGGTACAACTGCCATATAATTTCATTAACAGTATTCCAGTTGTTGAACTGGCATCCCTGAAAATTAGGACGCTAAGCCTTTTTTGAGTCTATTTGAACCTATGATTTGACCAAAGGGCATTTTTTGGTCCAATCAATGTGAGAAGGCTGCACATCTAATTTTGTTTTTAAACTGAGAACCAGGAAAATTTAGTACATATCAATTAGTTGTATCTTTCTAGCTATGATGCTTTGTTTTGATAATACTGCAAATGATTTCACCGTCAGAACTTGGATGTAATACATGTAAAATGTAGCCCTTGAAATATTACTCCCTCTAACAGCCAGTCCGACACATGTACTCGTTTACCAGTCATTTTCTCAGGAAAGAAACCTCAATCATTATTTACACCGGAAAATTAAGAGTTGTATTTGTTCCCACCTTTTCGTTATCCCCTCGGTACAATCAATAAGTGCAATAACGTACCTTCAAAATAGTTCCCAAATAACTCCATTGCCCCATCTTGCTTTTTAACAATACCCTGTTCAAGCAGATATCTTCATTTTTTTCCACTATTGAACTGCCTCTTTCTGATATCTCTCTATGATTAAATCCTTCTAAGTATTTTTATCGACCGCAACTGAAGTGATACACTTTTTAACATACATCATTATTATATTGAAATCCTGCTTGAAATGATGTAAGAGGTGGGTAAATCTTTTCTATTGAATATATAAAGGTATCCCTTTTCTTTCTAAAATGATGTTAAATGACCATAACAGGTAAGGAAAAATAATAGGTATAAAAATGAGAAGAGATAGAGTTTAACAATTTCAAAAAATCAATTAAATGAGCAATAACTGACTTGACACATCTCAGAAAACTGTTATGAAACTTACAAGGAGAAAAACCATAAGAAGCAGGCTATTTCTGTAGCAATTCTCAGAAACTAGGTGCATACAAGCACAGTTCAGAGTTAGATGAAAATCAGAAGGAATAATTGAAAGTTTCTATAAAAAGTAGTTGTGTAACATCAGATACTTTCCCCCATTCTAAGGGATCTGGGAAAACAGCAACACAAGGGAAGGACAAATAGATACGGATTTTAAAATATTTATTTCCTTATTTCCTTGAGTTGTAGCATATTACATATATACATGCACTATGCTCTTTTCACTCTGTTTCATAGAGATCTTCATTCATTCTCACTGACTCATAGTACTCTACTATATGAGCTGTACCATGATTTATTCAAACATTATCTTAAGAGTGGGTTCACAGTTTTTTTCTTCCCAATAATTGTCATTACAAATGATGCCACATACAACTTTTTCTGGGTAACTATTTCTGTATTACTGGAAACATGTCACAGAGTGAATTCTTAGAAGCGAACTTGGGGGATCAAAGAGTTAAAAAACCCATGTAGTTTTAGTTAGATGTTGCTAAATTCACCTCCTGAGGGAATGTACAGTTTTGTGGCCATTTCAACACAGCTTCTCAAAAAGAATGAGTGGTCAAAC
>NW_022324920.1:0-19665 GCF_002776525.5 Piliocolobus tephrosceles | reverse complement strand
TGCTCAGATTCCACAGAAACAGAGATATCACAATGCTTAATCCAAAGCATTAATGCTTAATCAATCTCCTCTCAAGTATCTATCTGAAGATATTTCCATTTTCACAATTAGCCTCAAAGTGCTCCCGATTACCCCTTAGCTGACTCACGTGAAACAGTGTTAGGATACTGCTCAATGAAAACGGAAGCTTACATGTGCGAATGGACTGGATATGACCTGGAGCGGTTTTACAGAATGTTTCCTTTTGGTTTTTTTCGAAGGATATTTTTTTTTCAGCATATTCTTAAGAGCATTCCCAAATGTTCTTTCTCAGGTTCCACAGAAACAATGATTCCAAATTGCTCAATCCAAAGGATGATGTAACTCTACGAGATG
This sequence comes from Piliocolobus tephrosceles, assembly GCF_002776525.5. Lineage (NCBI taxonomy): Eukaryota > Metazoa > Chordata > Mammalia > Primates > Cercopithecidae > Piliocolobus > Piliocolobus tephrosceles. The sequence goes on along the minus strand of NW_022324920.1, from coordinate 19,290 downwards.
AATACACACATCACAAAGCAGTTGCTCCAAAAGCTTCTCTCCAGTTTTCATCAGAATTCGTTTCCTTACTCACCACAAGCCCAGGTTGCCTCTCAATAACACCTCAAAGATTCCTCAAAAACAGAGCTTCCAAACTGGGCAATGTAGTCTAAGCTTTAACTCTCTGAAATGAGTGCACACGTTAGACAGCATTATCTTCGAACGCTTTTTTTCTGGGTTTTACTTCAGAATATTTCACTTTTTGTGACAGTTTTAAACGTGTTGCAAAATATCACCTTTTCATTTTCAGAAGAACCTTGTTCAAACACTACCTTATGATGAGAGAGGTATAACCCCCTCAGTGGAATGCACACACCACAAATCAGTTTCTCAGGAAACTTCTCTCCAGTTTTTGTCTGACGATATCTCCTTTTACACCATATGCCTGAACGTGTTCCCTAATATCCCTTCACGTTTCCATCCAATATGCAGTTTCAACACTGCGTCATATACAGAAAGTTTTCTCTATGTGAGATGAATAGACATATCTATCATATAGCAGTTTCACAGAAAACTTCTTTCCGGTTTTTTTCTGAGTATATTCTTTTTTCACCATAGCCGTTCATGTACTCTCAAATGTCCCCTTGTAGCTTTTTCTCCAAACAGGATTCCACAATCTTCCAGGAGAAAATAAGTATAACCCTGTGAGTGGAATGCACATGCCACAAAGCAGCTCCTCGGAAATCTTCTCTCCGGAATGTATCTGAAGATGTTTCATTTTTCACTGAAAGCCTCAGAGTGCTCCCGAGTATCCCTTAGCTGACGCACCTAAAAGAATGTTAGAATACTGTTCAATGAAAACTGAGGCTTAACTGTGCAAGTGGACTTCATCTGACAAAGAGCAGTTTCAAAGAACGTTTTCTTCTGTTTTTTATCGAAGGGTGTTTCTTTTTCAGCATATTCTTAAGAGCGTTCCCAAATGTCCTTTCTCAGGTTCCTCAGCAACAGTGAGTTCAAACTGCTCAATCCAAAAATTGATTTAATACTATGAGACGCATGCACACAATACAAAGCAGTTACTCTGAAATATTCTGTACAGTTTTCATCGGAAGGCATTTCCTTACTCACTACAAGCCTCCATGTGTCACTAATATCCCTTCACAATTTCCTCAAAGACAGAGTTTCCAAACTCGACAACTTAGTGTCAGCTTTAACACTCTGAAATGAATGTACACGTCAGAGAGAAATTTCTTGGAACACTTTTTTCTGTGATTTATTACCCGATATTTCAATTTTCGACATAGTCTTCAATACGCTGCAAAATTTCTCTTTTTCACTTTTACAGAAACAGTGTTCAAACACTGCCTTGTGAGAAAAAAGGTATGTCCCCAGTGTCCTTTCGTGAATCTTTCTATGACGCTGTTTCAAACTGCATAATATAAAGAAAATTTTCTTGATGTGAAATGAATAGACATATCTATCACATAGGAGTTTCACAGAAAGCTTCTTTCCAGTTTTTTTCTGAGCATATTTGCTTTTTCACCATAGCTGTTGGTGTACTCTCAAATGTTCCCTGGTGGCGTTTCCTCCAACCGGGACTCGGCAATACTGTATGAGAAGAAAATTATAACTCTAGGAGTGGAATTCACACGTCACAAAGCATCTCCTCAGATATCTTCTCTCCAGTTTCTGTCTGAAGATATTTTCGTTTACACCGTAAGCCTCAAAGCACTCCCGAGTATCGCTTAGCTGACTCCCCTAAAAGAGTGTTAGAATTCTGCTCTATGTAAACAACAGCTTAACTGTGAGAGCAGAATTCACGTGACCTAGAGCAGTATCACTTCTCTTTTTTATTGGAGGGTATTTCTTTTTCACATATTATTGAGAGGGTTCCAAATGTTCTTGCTCAGGTTCCACAGAAACAGTGATATCAAACTGTTCAATCCAAGGAATGATTTAACTCTATGAAACGATTGCACACATCACAAAGCAGTTGCTCTGAAAGCTTCTCTGCAGTTTTCATCGGAAGACGTTTCCTTTCTCACCGCAAGCCCAGGGGAACCACTTAATATGCCTTCACAAATTCCTCAAAGACAGAGCTTCCAATCTGGGGAACGTAGTGTAAGTTTTAACTCTCTGAAATGAATGCACACGTCACAAGGGAATTTCTTAGATCGTTTCTTTCCTTTATTAATTCCGGATATTTCACATTTCACCAAAGTCTTCAATTCACTGCAAATTATCCCTTTTTCAGTTTTACAAGAACAGTGTTCAAAAAATGCCTTATGAGAAAAGAGGTATTATTCCCTGAGTGGAGTGCACACATCACAAAGCAGTTTCTCAGAAAGCTTCTCTCCAGTTTTTATGTGAAGATATCACCTATTTCCCCACAGGCCTGAATGTGCTCCCTAATGTCCCTTCGCATTTCCGTCCATTTCCCGGTTTCAAAACGGCGTAATAGAAGAAGGTTTCATCTATGTGAGGTGAATACACATATCTACCACCACGCAGTTTCACAGAAAGCTTCTTTCCATTATTTGTCTGATGATATTTCCTTTTTCACCATAGCCGTCCTTTTATTCCCGAATGTCCCCTTGTAGATTTTTCTCCAAATGGGATTTTCCAATCTTCTAAGGAAAAAAAAAGTATAACCCTGTGAGTGGAGTGCACATGTCACAAAGCAGCTCGTCAGAAATCTTCTCCCTGTTATGTATCAGAAGATGTTTCCTTTTTCACTGAAAGCCTCAGAGCTTTCCAGCATATCACTTCACAGACTAAACAAAAAAAAAGTTTTAGAATACTGCTCAATGAAAACCGAATCTTAAGTGGACTTCACGTGACAAAGAGCAGTTTCACAGAAAGTTTTCTTCTGTTTTTTATCGGAAGGTATTTCTTTTTGAAGAAATTATTACGAGCGTTCCCAAATGCCCTTTCTCATGTTCCACAGAATCAGTGACTTCAAATTGCTCAATCCAAAGAGTGATTTAAATTGTTGAGATGCGTACACACATTAAAAAGCAGTTACTCCAAAAGATTCTGTCCAGTTTTCAATTGAAGGCATTTCCTTTCTCACCACAAGCCTCCGGGCGCCACTTAATATCCCTTCAGTGATTCTTCAAAGACAGAGTTTCCAAACGGAGCAACGTAGTGTAAACATTAACTCTCTGAAATGAATGCACACATAAGAGCGCATTTTCCTGGAAGCCTTCTTTCAGGTTTTATTCCAGGATATTTGACATTTCGCCATAGTCTTCAATGCGCTGCAAAATGTCACTTTTTCAGTTTTACAGGAAAAGTGTTCAAACATTGCCTAATGAGAAAAGAGGAATAAATCCCTGATTGGAATGCACACATCTCAAAGCACTTTCTCAGACAGCTTCTTTCCAGTTTTTACCTGAAGATAACTCCTTTTTCACCGTATGACTGAATGTCCTGCCAAACATCCCTTCGCGAATCCATCCATGATGCAGTTTCAAAACTGCGTAGTGGAAAGAAAGTTTTATCCATGTGAAATGAACAGACATATCTATCACAAGGCAGTTTCACAGAAATCTTCCTTCCAGTTTTTGTCTGAGGATATTTCCTTTTTCACCATAGCCTTTCATATACTCACGAATGTCCCCTGGTCGCTTTTGCTCCAAACGGGAATTCCCATTCCTCTATGACTAGAAAAGTATATCTCTGTGAGTGGAATGCACACGTCACAAGGCCGCTCCTAGGTAATCTTCCTCCAGTACCTATCTAAACATATTTCCGTTTTCACCGGAAGCCTCAAATCACTCCCGAGTATCCCTTAGCTGATTAACCTAAAATATTGTTAGAGTACTGCTCAATGAAAACAGAAGCTTAACTGTGCGAGTGGAATTCAAGTGACCTAGAGGAGTTTCACAGGCCTTTTCCTTCTAGCGTTTATCGGATGGTGTTTCTTTTTCAGCATATTATTAAGAGTGTTCCCAAATGTCCTTTTTCATGTATCACAGAAACAGCAATTTAAAACTGATCAATCCAAAGAACGATGTAACTCTACGAAATGAATACACACATCACAAAGCCGTTGCTCCGAAAGTTTCTTTCCAGTTTTCATCGGAAGACGTTTCCTTTCTCACCACAAGCTCTGGGTGTCACTTAATATCCCTTCGCAATTCCTTCAAAGACAGTGTTTCCAAACTGGATGAGTTAATGTAAGCTTTAACACTCTGAAATGAATGTACACGTCAGACAGCAGTTTCATGGAATTTTTTTTTTTTGGATTTTATGTCAGGATATTTCAATTTGCACCATAGTCTTCAATACACTGCAAAAATCTTTTTTTCACTTTTATAGGAACAGTCTTGAAACACTGCCTTGAGAGAAAAGAGGTATAACTCCTTGCATGGAATATAGACATCACACAGCAGTTTCTCAGAAAATTTTTCTCCAATTGTTATCTAAATATAACTCCTATTTCCACACCAGCCTGTATGTGCTCTCGAATCTGTCCATGATGCAGTTTCAAAACTGCGTAAGAGAAAGACAGTTTCATCTATGTGAGATTAGTAGACACATCGGTCACAAAACAGTTTCACAGAAAGTTTCTTTCCAGTTTTTCTCTGAGGATATTTCCTCTTCCACCATAGCAGTAAGTATACTCCAGAATGTCCCCAGTGGCTATTTCTCTCAACGGGATTCCATAAACCCCTATGAGAAGAAAAGTTCAACTCTGTGTTTGAAATGCATATGCCACAAAGCATTTCTACATCAATCTCCTCTGGAGTCTCTATCTGAAGATATTTCCGTTTTCACCTTTGGCCTCAAAGTGCTCCCGATTATCCCTTAGCTGACTCACGTAAAACTGTGTTAGGATACTGCTCAATAAAAATGGAAGCTTAAATGTGCGAGTGGACTTGATATGACCTGGAGTGGTTTTGCAGAATGTTTCCTTCTGCTTTTTAATTGGAGTATATTACTTTTTCAGCATATTCTTAGGAGCATTCCCAAATGTTGTTTCTCAGGTTCCACAGAAACATTGATTTCAAACTGCTCAATCCAAAGAATGATGTAACGCTATGAGATGAATACACACATCACAAAGCAGCTGCTCTGAAATCTTCTCTCCTGTTTTCATCGGAAGTCGTTTCCCTACTAACCACAGGCCCATGGGCGCCTCTTAATAACACCTCAAAGATTCCTCAAAGACAGAGCTTACAAACTGGGCAATGTAATGTAAACTTTAACGCTCTGAAATGAATGCACACGTTAGAGAGCTTTGTCTTGGAACACTTCTTTCTGGGTTTTATTTCAGGATATTTCACGTTTCGCAATAGTTTTCAACGTGTTGGAACATAACACTTTTTCACTTTCAGAAGAACCTTCTTCAAACACTGCCTTGTGATGAAAGAGGTATAACTCCCTCAGTGGAATGCAATCACCACAAAGCAGTTTCTCAGAAAGCTTCTCTCCAGTTTTTGTCTGACGATATCGCCTTTTATACTGTACCCCTGAATGTGCTGCCACATGTCCCTTCATGAATCTGTCCATGATGCAGTTTCAATACTGCGTAATATACAGAAAATTTTCTCTATGTGAGATGAATAGACATATCTATCACATAGCAGTTTCACAGAAAGCTTCTTTCCAGTTTTTTTCTGAGTATATTTTCTTTTACACCATAGCCCTTCATATACTCTGGAATGTCCCCTGTAGCATTTTCTCCAAATGGGATTCCCCAATACTCAATGAGAAGAAAACTATAACTCTATGAGTAGAATTCACAGGTCACAAAGCAGCTCCTTAGATATCTTCTCTTCAGTATCTGCCTGAAGATATTTTCGTTTTCACCATAAGCCTCAAAGCACTCCCAAGTAGCCTTAGCTGACTTACCTAAAAGAGTATTAGAATACTGCTCAATGAAAACTGAAGCTTAACTGTGTGAGTGGAATTCACGTGATCTGGAGCAGTAACAGAGAATGTTTCCTTCTCTTTTTTATTGGAGGATGTTTCTTTTTCACATATTCTTGAGAGTGTTCCCAAATGTCCTTGCTCAAGTTACACAGAAACAGAGATATCAAAATGCTCCATCCAAACAGTGATTTAACCCTGTGAGATGATTATGCACATCACAAAGCAGTTGCTCTGAAAACTTCTCTGCACCTTTCATCAGAAGATGTTTCCTTTCTCACCACAAGCCAGGGGAAAGTTTCTTTCCACTTTTTGTCTGAGGATGTTTCCTTTTCCACCATAGCAGTAAATATACTCCTGAATGTCTGCGGTAGCTATTTCTCCCAATGGGATTCCATAAAACCGTATGAGAAGAAAAGTCTAACTCTGTGTAGGAAATGCATTCATCACAAAGCATTTTTTCATCAATATCCTCTCAAGTATCTATCAGAAGATATTTCCGTTTTCACCATAGGCCTCGAAGTGCTCCTGATTATCCCTTAGCTGACTCACGTAAAACAGTGTTATGATAATGCTCAATGAAAACGGAAGCTTAACTGTGTGATTGTACTTGATATGACCTGGAGCAGTTTCACAGAAGTTTTCCTTCTGGTTTCTATCGGAGGATATTTCTTTTTCAGCATATTCTTAATAGCGTTCCCAAATGTTCCTTCTCAGGTTCCCCAGAAACAGTGATTTCAAGCCGCTCAACACAAAGAATGATGTAACTCTACGAGATGAATACACACATCACAATGCAGTTACTCCATAAGCTTCTCTCCAGTTTTCATTGCAAGTCCTTTCCTTACTCAGCACAAGCCAGTGGCCCCTCTTAATAAAACCTCAAAGATCACCCAAAGACAGAGCTTACAAACTGGACAATGTGGGGTAAGCTTTAACTCTCTGAAATGAATGCACACTTTAGAGAGCATTTTCTTGGAATGCTTCTTTCTGGGTTTATTTCAGGATATTTCACTTTTCACGACAGTTTTCAATGCGTTGGAAAATATCACTTTTGCACTTTCAGAAGAACCTTGTTAAAACACTGGCTTATGATGAAAGAGGTATAACTCCCTCAGTGGAATGCACACACCACAAAGCAATTTCTCAGAAAGCTTCTCTCCAGTTTTTATCTGATGATATCTCCTTTTACACCATATGACTGTATGTGCTCTGAAATGTCCCTTCACGAATCTGTCCATGATGCAGCTTCAAAAGTGCATAATATAAAGAAAATTTTCTCTATGTGAGATGAATAGACATATCTATCACATAGCAGTTTCACAGAAAGAATCTTTCCAGTTTTTTCCTGAGTATATTTCCTCTTTCACTACAGCCATCCATATATTCTCGAATGTCCCCTGTAGCATTTTCTACAAACGGGGTTCCGCAATACTCTATTAGAAGAAAACTATAACTCTATGAGTGGAATTCACACATCACAAAACATCTCCTCACCAATCTTCCCTCCAGTATCTGTCTGAAGATGTTTTCGTTTTCACCATAAGCCTCAAAGCACTACTGAGTATCCCTTAGCTGACTCACCTAAAATAGTGTCAGGATACTGCTCAACGAAAACAGAAGCTTAATTGTGATTGTGAAATTCACATGACTTAGAGCAGTATCACAGAATGTTTCTTTCTCTTTTTTATTGCAGGGTTTTTCTTTTTCACTTATTCTTGAGAGCGTTCCCAAATGTCCTTGCTCAGGTCCCACAGAAACAGAGATATCAAAATGCTCAAACCAAAGAATGATTTAACTCTAAGAGATGATTGCACACGTCACAAAGCAGTTGCACTGAAAGCTTCTCTGCAGTTTTCTTCGGAAGACGTTTTCTTTCTCACAACAAGCCCAGGGGAACCACTTAATATCCCTTCTCAAATTTCTCAAGGACAGAGCTTCCAAACTGGCAACGTAGTGTAAGCTTTACCTCTCTGAAATGAATGCACACGTGACAGATGAGTTTCTTAGAACACTCCTTTCCTAGTTTTATTTCAGGATATTTCACATTTCACCAAAGTCTTCAGTTCGCTGCAAACTATCCCTTTTTTAGTTTTCCAGGAACAGTGTTCAAAAACTGCCTCATGAGCGAAGAGGTATAATTCCCTGTGTCGAATGCACAGATCACAAATCAGATTCTCAGAGGTCATCTCTCCAGTTTTTATGTGAAGCTATCTCCTATTTCCCCACAGGCCTGAATGTGCTCCCTAATGTCCCTTCACTTTTCTGTCCATTACGCAGTTTCAAAACAGTGCAATAGAAAAAATTTTAATCTATGGGAGGTGAGTAGATATATCTACCACAACGCAGTTTCACAGAAAGCTTCTTTCTAGTTTTTGTCTGATGATATTTCCTTTTCCACCATAGCAGTCTGTATGTTCTCAAATGTCCCCTTGTAGCTTTTTCTCCAAATGGGATTCCCCAATCTTCTAGGATTCCCCAATCTTCTAGGAGAAAAGAAGTATAACCCTGTGAGTGGAATGCACATGTCACAAAGCAGCTCCTCGGAAATCTTCTCTCCGCTATGTATCTGAAGATGTTTCCTTTTTCACCGAAAGCCTGAGAGCGTTCCAGCATATCACTTCACAGAGTAAACAAAAACACTGTTAGAATACTGCCCAATGAAAACCGAAGCTTAACTGTGCGTTAAGCTTCACGTGTCAAAGAGGTGTTTCACAGAAAGTTTTCTTCTGTTTTTTATCGCAGGGTATTTCTTTTCAGCATATTTTTAAGAGCATTCCTAAATGTCCTTTCTCAGGTTCCACAGAAGTAGTGAGTTCAAACTGCTCAATCCAAAGTATGATTCAATTCTTTGAAATGCATACACACATTGCAAAGCAGTAACTCCAAAAGATTCTGTCCAGTTTTCATCGGAATGCATTTCATTTCTCACCACAAGACTCCGGGCGACACTTAATATCCCTTCTCAGATTCCTCAAAGACAGAGTTTCCATACGGGGAAACGTATTGTAAACTTTAACTCTCTGAAATGAATGCACACGTCAGAGTGCAGTTTCCTGTAATCCTTCTTTCTGGGTTTTATTTCAGGATATTTCACTTTTCACCATAGTCTTCAATGGGCTGCAAAATGTCACTTTTTCATTTTTACAGGAAGAGTGTTCAAACACTGCCTTATGAGAAAAGAGGTATAAATCCCTGAGTGAAATGCACACATCTCAAAGCACTTTCTGAGACAGTTTCTCTCCAGTTTGTATCTGAAGATAACTCCCATTTCACCATATACCTGAATGTCCTGCCAAACGTCCCTTCGGGAATCCGTCCATGGCACACTTTCAAAACTGCATAATAGAAAGAAAGTTTTATCCATGTGAAATGAATAGACATATCTATCACAAAGCCATTTCACAGAAAGCTTCTTTCCAATATTTGTCTGAGGATAGTTCCTTTTCCACCATAGCCTTTCATATAATCCCGAATGTCCCCTGGTTGCTTTTTTCCCAAACGGGATTTCCCATTCCCCTATGAGAAGAAAAGTATATCTCTGTGAGTAGAATGCACAAGTCACAAGGACCCTCTTCGGAAATCTTCCTCCAGTATCCATGTAAAGATATTTCCGTTTTCACTGGAAGCCTCAAATCGCTCCCCAGTGTGCCTTAGCTGATTAAACTAAAACATTGTTAGAACACTACTCAATGAAAACAGAAGCTTAACTGTGTGAGTGCAGTTCAAGTGACCTAGAGAAGTTTCACAGACAGATTCCTTCTGGCGCTTATCGGACGGTATTTCTTTTTTTTTCTTTTGAGATGGAGTCTCGCTCTGTTGCCCAAGCTGCAGTGCAGTGGCTGGATCTCACCTCACTGTAAGGTCTGCCTCCCAGGTTTACACCATTCTTCTGCCTCAGCCTCAAGATTAGCTGGGACAGAAGGCACCCAACACCTCGCTCTGGTGGTTTTTTTATTTCTTAGTAGAGATGGGGTTTCACCATATTAGGCAGGATGGTTCTGATCTCCTGACCTTGTTATCTGCCCCTTTCGGCCTCCCAAAGTGGTGGGATTATAGGCTTGAGCCACCAGGCCCAGCCCGGATTGTATGTCTTTTACAGCATATTATTAAGAGCATTCCCAAATGTCCTTTCTCAGGTATCACAGAAACAGCGATTTATAACTGCTCAATCCAAAGAATGATTTAACTCTATGAGATGAATACACACGTCACAAAGCAGTTGCTCCGAAAGTTTCTCTCCAGTTTTCATCGGAAGACGTTTCCTTTCTCAACACAAGCCTCCATGTGTCACTTAATATCCCTTCACAATTTCCTCAAAGTCAAAGTTTCCAAACTGGGCGACTAAATGTAAGCTTTAACACTCTGAAATGAATGTACACGTCAGAGAGCAGTATCTTTTAATGCTTTTTTCTGGGTTTTATTTCCAGATATTTCAGTTTTCACCATTGTCTTCAATATGCTGCAAAATACCTCTTTTTCACTTTTACAGGTACAGTGTTCAAACACTGCCTTGTGAGAAAAGAGGTATAACTCCACGAGTGGAAGGCAGACATCACAAAGCAGTTTCTCAGAAAGTTTCTCTCCAATTGTTATCTGAAGATATCTCCTGTTTCCCCACCAGCCTGTATGTGCTCCCGATTGTCCCTTCGCAAATCCGTCCATGAAACAGTTTCAAAACTGCCTAATAGAAAGGTAGTTTCATGTATGTGAGAGGAATAGATATATGTGTCACAAAGGAGTTTCACCGAAAGTTTCTTTCCAGTTTTTGTGTGAGAATATTTCCTTTTCCACCATAGCATTAAATATATTCCTGAATGTCCCTGGTAGCTATTTCTTTCAATGAGATTCCATAAACCCCTATGAGATGAAAATTTCAACTATGTGTGGGAAATGCATACGTCACAAAGTATTTCTTCATACATATCCTCTCGATTATCTATTTGAAGATATTTCCGTTTTCACTGTTAGCCTCAAAGTGCTCCCGATTATCCCTTAGCTGACTCAGGTAGAACAGTGTTAGAATACTGCTCAATGAAAACGGAAGCTTAACTGTGCGAGTGGACTTGATATGACCTGGAGCGTTTTCCCAGAATGTTTCCTTCTGGTTTCCATTGGAGGATATTTCTTTTTCAGCATATTCTGAAAGGCGTTCCCAAATGTTCTTTCTCAGGTTCCATAGAAACAGTGATTTCAAACTGCTCAACACAAAGAATGATGTAACACTATGAGATGAATATACACATCACAAATCAGTTGCTCTGAAAGCTTCTCTCCAGTTTTCATCAGAGATCGTCTCCTTACTCACCACAAACCCAGAGACACCTCTTAATAACACCTCAAAGATTCGTCAAAGACAGAGTTTCCAAACTGGGTAATGTAGTGTAAACTTTCACTCTCTGAAATGAATGCACACGTTAGAGAGCATTGTCTTGGAACGCTTCTTTCTGGGTTTTATTTCAGGATATTTCACTTTTCGGGATAGTTTTCAGTGCGCTGCAAAATATCACTTTTGCACTGTCAGAAGAACCTTGTTCAAACACTGCCTTATGATGAAAGAGGTATAACTCCCTCAGTGGAATGCACACATCACAAAGCAGTTTCTCAGAAAGCTTCTCTCCAGTTTTTGTCTGACGATATATCCTTTTACACCGTACACCTGAATGTGCTCCCAAATGTCCCTTCACAAATCTGTCTATGACGCAGTTTCAAAACTGTATAATATAAAGAAAATTTTCTCTATGTGAGATGAATAGACATATCTATCACATAGCAGTTTCACAGAAAGCTTCTTTCCAGTTTTTTCCTGAGTATATTTCCTCTTTCACTATAGCCGTACATATACTCTCAAATTTCCCCTGTAGCGTTGTCTCCAAATGGGATTCTGCAATACTCTATGAGAAGAAAACTATAACTCTATGAATGGAATTCACACGTTACCAAGCAACTCCTCAGACATCTTCTCTCAAGTATCTGTCTGAAGATATTTTCGTTTTCACCGTAAGCCTCACAGTGATCCTGACTATCCCTTAGCTGACTCACCTAAAGACTGTTAGAATACTGCTCAATGAAAACAGAAGCTTAACTGTGATAGTTGAATTCACGTGACCTAGAGCAGTATCACAGAGTGTTTCCTTCTCTTTTTTTTTTTTTTGGAGGCTATTTCTTTGTCACAGAGTCTTTAGAACATTCCCAAATGTCTTTGCTCAGGTTCCTCAGAAACAGAGATATCAAACTGCTCATTCCGATTAATGATTTAACTCTATGAGATGATTACAAACATCACAAAGTAGATGATCTGAAAGCTTCTCTGCAGTTTTCATGGGAAGACATTTTCTTTCTCACCACAAGCCCAGGGGAACCACTTAATATCCCTTCACAGATTCCTCAAAGACAGAGCTACCAAACAGGACAACGTACTGTAATCTTTAACTCTCTGAAATGAATGCACACGTCAGAGCACAGTTTCTTGGAATATCTCTTTCTGTGTTTTATTTCAGGATATTTCACTTTTTGCCTTAGTCTTCAATTCATGCAAAATATCACAGTTTCAGTTTTACAGGAACAGTGTTGAAACACTGCCTTATGAGAAAAGAGGTATAAATCCCTGAGTGGAATGCAGACATCTCAAAGCACTTTCTCACACAGCTTCTCTCCAGTTTGCATTTGAAGATAACTCTCTTTTCATCATAGGCCTGCTTGCCCTGCCATACGCCCCTTCATGAATTCGTCCATGGCAGACTTTTGAAATTGTGTAATAGTAAGAAAGTTTTATCCATGTGAAATGAATAGACATATCTCTCCCAAAGCAGTTTAACAGAGGGCTTCTTTACAGTTTTTGTCTGAGGATACTTCCTTTTTCACCAGAGCCTTTCATATACTCTGGAATGTCCCCTGGTCGCCTTTTCTCCAAATGGGATTTCCAATTCCTCTATGAGAAGGAAAGTATATCTCTGTGAGTAGAATGCACACGTCACAAGGCTGCTCCTCGGAAATCTTCCTCCAGTATCTATCTAAAGATATTTCCGTTTTCACCGGAAGCCTGAAATTGCTCCCGAATATCCCTTAGCTGATTAACTGAAAACATTGTTAGAATACTGCTCCATGAAAACAGAAGCTTAAATGTGTGAGTGGAATTCAAGCGACCTAGAGAAGTTTCACAGATAGTTTCTTTCTGGCGTTTATTGGATGGTATTTCTTTTTCAGCATATTATTAAGAGCATTCCCAAATGTCCTTTCTCAGGTATCACAGAAGGAGAGATTTAAAACTGCTCAATCCAAAGAACGATTTATCTCTATGAAATGAATACACACATCATAAAGCAGTTGCTCCAAAAATTTCTTTCCAATTTTCATTGGAAGATGTTTCCTTTCTCACCACAAGCCTCGGGGTGTCACTTAATTTCCCTTCACAATTTCCTCAAAGACAGGGTTTCCAAACTGAGCGACTGAGTGTAAGCTTTAACTCTCTGAAATGAATTAAAGCTTAATTCAGAGAGCAGTTTCTTGGAATGCTTTTTTCTGAGTTTTATTTCTGGATCTTTCAATTTTCGCCATAGTCTTCAGTATGATGCAGAATATCTTTCACTTTTACAGGAACAGTGTTCAAACACTGCCTTGTGAGAAAAGAGGTAAAACTCCCTGAGTGGAATGCAGACATCAAGAAGAGGTTTCTCAGAAAGTTTCTCTCCAATTGTTATCTGAAGCTATCTCCTGTTTCGCCACCAGCCTGTATGTGCTCCCGAATGTCCCTTCGTGAATCCGTCCATGATGCAGTTTCAAAACTGCTTCATAGAAAGACAGTTTCATCTATGTGAGTTGAATAGATATGTCTGTCACAAAGCAGTTTCGCAGAAAGTTTCTTTCCAGTTTTTGTCTGAGGATATTTTCTTTTCCACAATAGCACTAAATATACTCCTGAATGTCCCCAGTAGCAATTTCTGCCAATGGGATTCCATAAACCCCTATGAGATGAAAAGTTTAAATCTGTGTGGGAAATGCATACGTCACCAAGCATTTGTTAATAAATCACCTCTATAGTATCAATCTGAAGATATTTCCGTTTTCACCAGTAGCCTCAAAGCGCTCCCGATTATCCCAGTTTAGCTGATTCACGTAAAACAGTGTTTGGATACTCCTCAAGGAAATTGGAAGCTTAACAGTGCAAGTGGACTTGATATGACCTGGAGCGGTTTCACAGAATGTTTCCTTCTGGTTTGTATCGGAGGATATTTCTTTTTCAGTATATTCATAGGAGCGTTCCCAAATGTTGTTTCTCAGGTTCCACAGAAACATTGATTTCAAACTGCTTTATCGAAAGAATGATGTAACGCTACAAGAGGAATACACACATCACAAAGCAGCTTCTCTGAAAACTTCTCTCCAGTTTTCATCGGAAGTTGTTTCCTTACTCACCACAAGCCCGGGGGTGCCTCTTCATAACTCCTCAAAGATTCCTCAAAGACAGAGCTTCCAAACTGGGCAATGTAGAGACAATTTTAACTCTCTGAAATGAATGCACACGTTAGAGAGCATTGTCTTGGAATGCTTCTTTCTGGGTTTTATTTCAGGATATTTCACTTTTCGTGATAGTTTTCAGCACATTGCAAAATATCACTTTTTCACTTTCAGAAGAACCTTGTTCAAACACTGCCTTATTATGTAAGAGGTAAAACTTCCTCAGTGCAATGCACACACCACAAAGCCGTTTTTCAGAAAGCTTCTCTCCAGTTTTTGTCTGACGATATCTCCTTTTACAATGCATGCCTGAATGTGCTCCTAAATGTCCCTTCGCGACTCAGTTTATGACACAGTTTCAAAACCGCGTAACATAAAGAAAATTTTCTCTATGTGAGATGAATAGACATATCTATCACATAGCAGTTTCATAGAAAGCTTCTTTCGAGTTTTTTTCTGAGTATTTTTTTCACCATAGTCGTCCATATACTCTCAAATGTCCCCTGGTAGTGTTTTCTCCGAAAGGGATTCCACAATACTCTATGAGAAGAAAACTATAACTCTATGAGTGGAATTCAAACGTCACAAAGCAGCTCCTAAGATATCTTCTCTACATTGTCTGTCTGAAGATATTTTCGTTTTCACCGTAAGCCTGAAAGTGCTCCAGAGTATCCCTTAGCAAACTCACCTAAAACAGTGTTAGAATACTGCTCAATGAAAACAGAAGCTTAACTGTGATAGTTGAATTCACGTGACCTAGAGCAGTATCACCGAGTGTTTCCTTCTCTTTTTTATTGGAAGGTGTTTCTTTTTCACATATTCTTGAAAGCGTTCCCGAATGTCCTTGCTCAGTTTCCACAGAAACACAGATATCAAAATGCTCAATCCAAAGAATGATTTAACTTTATGAGATGATTACACACATCACATAGCAGTTGCTCTGGAAACTTCTCTGCAGTTTTCATCGGAAGATGTTTCCTTTCTCACTGCAAGCCCAGGGAAACCACTTAATATCCCTTCACAAATACCTCAAAGACAGAGTTCCAAACTGGGCAATGTAGTGTAAGCTTTAACTTTCTGAAGTGAATGCACACCTCAGAGAGGAGTTTCTTAGAATGCTTCTTTCCTGGGTTAATTCAGGATATTTCACATTTTGCCAAAGTCTTCAATTCACTGCAAAATATCCCTTTTTCAGTTTTACCAGAAGAGTGTTCAAAAAGTGCCTTATGAGAAAAGAGGTATACTTCCCTGAGTGGAATTCACACATCACAAAGCAGTGTCTCAGAAAGCTTCTCTCCAGTTTTTATTTGAAGATATGTCCTATTTCACCACAGGCCAGAATATGCTCCCTAATGTCCCTTCACATTTCTGTCCATTACGTAGTTTCAAAGCTGTGTAATAGAAAAAATTTTTATCTATGGGAGGTGAATGGTCATATCGACCACAACGCAGTTTCACAGAAAGCTTCTTTCCAGTTTTTGTCTGATGATATTTCCTTTTTCACCATAGCAGTGCCTATATTTCCGAATGTCCCCTTGTAGCTGTTTCTCTAAAGGGGATTCCCCAACGTTCTAGGAGAAAAAAAGTATAACCCTGTGAGTGGAATGTACATGTCACAAAAGAGCTCCTCAGAAATCTTCTCTCCATTACGTTTCTGAAAATGTTTGCTTTTTTGCTGAAAGCCTCAGAGCGCTCCAGCATATCACTACACAGTCTAACCAATAACAGTGTTAGAATACTGCTCAATGAAAATGAAACTTAACTGTGCGAGTGGACTTCACGTGACAAATAGCTGTTTCACAGTAAGTTTTCTTCTGTTTTTTATCGCAGGGTATTTCTTTTGCAGCATATTCTTAAGAACGTTCACAAATGTCCTTTCTCAGTTTCCACAGAAACAGTGAGTTCAATACTGCTCAATACAAAGAATGATTTAATTCTATGAGATGCATATACACATTACAAAGCAGTTACTCCAAAAGATTCTGTCCAGTTTTCATCGGAAGGCATTTCCTTTCTCACCCCAAGCCTCCGGATGGCACTTAATATCCCTTCACAGATTCTTCAAAGACAGAGTTTCCAAACGGGGCAATGAAGTGTAAACTTTAACTCTCTGAAATGAGTGCACACGTCAGAGCGCATTTTCCTGGAATCATTCTTTCTGGGTTTTATTTCAGGATATTTCACTTTTCACCATAGTCTTCAATGTGCTGCAAAATGTCACTTTTTCAGTTTTACAGGAAGAGTGTTCAAACACTGCCTTATGAGAATAGACGTATAAATCCCTGAGTGGAATGCCCACATCTCAAAGCACTTTCTCAGACAGTTTCACTCCAGTTTGTATCCGAAGATAACTCCCATTTCACTGTATGACTGAATGTCCTGCTGAACATCCCTTTGCGAATCCATCCATGATGCAGTTTCAAAACTGAGTAATAGAAAGAAAGTTTTATCCATGTGAAATGAATAGACATATCTATCACAAAGCAGTTTAACGGAAAGCTTCTTTCCAGTATTTGTATGAGGATAGTTCCTTTTTCACCATAGCCCTTCATATACTCCCGAATGTCCCCTGGTCGCTTTTTCTCCAAATGGGATTTCCCATTCCTCTAGGAGAAGAAACGTATATATCTGTTAGTAGAATGCACACGTCTCAAGGCTGCTCCTCGGAAATCTTCCTCCAGTATCTATATAAAGATATTTTCCTTTTCACCAGAAGCCTCAATTCAGTCCCAAGTATCCCTTAGCTGATTAACCTGAAACATTGTTAGAATACTGCTCAATGAAAACAGAAGCTTAACTGTGCGAGTTGAATTTAAGCGACCTAGAGAAGCTTCACTCACAGTTTCCCTCTGGCGTTTACAGGATGGTATTTCTATTTCAGCATATTATTAAGAGCATTCCCAACTGTCCACAGCACCAGCGATTTAAAACTGCTCAATCCAAACAACGATTTCACTCTGTGAGAAGAATACACGCATCACAAAGCAGTTGCTCCGAGAGTTTCTCTCTAGTTTTCATCGGAAGACGTTTCCTTTCTCACCACAATCCTCTGGGAGTCAATTTCCTCAAAAACCGATTTTCCAAACTGGGCGACTTAGGGCAAGCTGTAACATTCTGAAATGAATGTACACGTCAGAAAGCAGTTTCTTGGAACGATTTTTTCTGGGTTTCATTTCCAGATATTTCAATTTTCGCCAGAGTCTTCAATACGCTGCAAAATATCTCTTTTTCACTTTGACAGGAACAGTTTTCAAACACTGCCTTTTGAGAAAAGAGGTATAACTCCCTGAGTGGAATGCAGACATCACAAAGCAGTTTCTCAGAAAGCTTCTTTCCAGTTTTTGTCTGACAATATCTCCTTTTACACCGTATGCCTCAATGTGCTCCCAAATGTCCCTTCGCGAATGTGTCCATGACACAGTTTCAAAACTGAGTAATATAAGGAAAATTTTCCCTATGTGAGATGAGTAGACATATCTATCACATAGCAGTTTCACAGAAAGCTTCTTTCCAGGTTTTTTCTGAGTATATATCCTCTATCAATACAGCCATCCATGTACCCTCGAATGTCCTGTCGTGTTTTCTCCAAATGGGATTCCACAATACTCTATGATAAGAAAACTATAACACTAGGAATGGAATTCACAAGTCACAAAGTAGCTCCTCAGATATCTTCTCTCCAGTACCTGTCTGAAATATTCTCTTTTTAACCATAAGCCTCAAAATGCTCTCGAGTATCCCTTAGCTCTTGAGTATAAAACAGTGTTAGAATACTGCTCAATGAAAACAGAAGCTTAATTGTGATAGTGGAATTCACCTTACCTAGAGCAATATCACAGACTGTTTCCTTCTCTTTTTTATTGGAGTGTGTTTCTTTTTCACATATTCTTGAGAGCGTTCCCAAATGTCCTTGCTCAGGTTCCACAGAAACAGAGATATCAAAATGCTCAATCCAAACAATGATTTAACTCTATGAGATGATTACACACATCACAAAGTAGTTGCTCTGAAAACTTCTCTGCAGTTTTTATCAGAAGATGTTTCCATTCTCACCACAAGCCTAGGGGAACCACTAAATATCCTTTCACAAATTCCTCAAAGACCGAGCTTCCAAACTGGGCAATGTAGTGTAAGCCTTAACTCTGTGAAATGAATAGACCATCAGAGAGGAGTTTCATAGAACGCTTCTTTCCTGGTTTTAATTCAGGCTACTTCACATTTCACCGAAGTCTTTATTTTGCTGCAAAATATCCCTTTCTCAGTTTTACATGAACAGTGTTCAAAAAGTGCCTTATGAGAAAAGAGTTATAATTTTCTGAGTGGAATGAGCACATCACAAAGCAGTTTCTCAGAAAGCTTCTCTTCAGATTTTATGTGAAGATATCTCCTATTTCCCCACAGGCCTGAATGTGCTCCCTAACGTGCCTTCACGTTTCTGTCCATTGCAGAGTGTCAAAACTGCGTAATAGAAATAAGTTTTTTCTATGGGAGGTGAGTAGACATATCTACCACAATTCAGTTTCACAGAAATCTTTCCAGTTTCTGTCTGATGATATTTCCTTTTTCACCAGAGCAGTCCATATATTCTCTAATGTCCCCTTGTAACTTTTTCTCCAAACAGGATTCTCTAATCTTCTTGGAGAAAAGAAGTCTAACCCTGTGAGTGGAATGCGCATGTCACAAAGCAGCTCCTTGGAAGTCTTCTCTCTGGTATGTATCTGAAGATGTTTCCTTTTTCACTGAAAGCCTCAGAGCGCTCCAGCATATCACTTTACAGGAGAAACAAAGACAGTGTTAGAATACTGCTCAATGAAAACCGAAGCTTAAGTGTGTGAGTGGACTTCACGTGACAAAGAGCAGTTTCACTGAGAGTTTTCTTCTGTTTTTTATCGGAGGGTATTTCTTTTTCAGCATATTCTTAACAGCGTTCCCAAATATCGTTTCTCAGTTTCCACAGAAACAGTGAGTTCAAACTGC
>NW_022324919.1:0-7967 GCF_002776525.5 Piliocolobus tephrosceles | reverse complement strand
GCAGTTTGAACTCACTGTTTCTGTGGAAACTGAGAAACGATATTTGGAAACACTTAAGAATATGCTGAAAAGGAAATACCCTCCAATAAAAAACAGAAGAAAACTCTCAGTGAAACTGGTCTTTGTCTCGTGAAGACTACTCGCACAGTTAAGCTTCGGTTTTCATTGAGCAGTATTCTAACACTGTCTTTGTTTCGTCTGTAAAGTGATATGCTGGAGCGCTCTGAGGCTTTCAGTGAAAAAGGAAACATCTTCAGATACATACCGGAGAGAAGATTTCCGAGGAGCTGCTTTGTGACATGTGCATTCCACTCACAGGGTTATACTTCTTTTCTCCAAGAAGATTGGGGAATTCCGTTTGGAGAAAAAGCTACAAGGGGACATTCGAGAATACATGTACTGCTTTGGTGAAAAAGGAAATATCATCAGACAAAAACTGGAAAGAAGCTTTCTGTGAAACTGCGTTGTGGTATATATGTCTACTCACCTCCCATAGAAAAAACTTGTTTCTATTACACAGTTTTGACACTCTGCAATGGACAGAAACGTGAAGGGACATTAGGGAGCACATTCAGGCCTGTGGGGAGATAGGAGATATCTTCACATAAAAACTGCAGAGAAGCTTTCTGAGAAACTGATTTGTAATGTGTGCATTCCACTAAGGGAATCATACCTCTTTTCTCATAAGGCACTTTTTGAACGCTCTTCCTGTCAAACTGAAAAAGGTATATTTTGCAGCGAATTGAAGAATTTGACAAAATGTGAAATATCCTGAATTAAAACCAGTAAGAAAGTGTTCTCAGAAACTCCTCTCGGACGTGACCACTCGTTTTAGAGAGTTAAAGCTTACACTATTTTGCCCAGGTTGGAAGCTCTGTCTTTGAGGAATTTGTGAAGGGATATGAAGTGCTTCCCCTGATCTTGTGGTGAGAAAGGATACATCTTCCGATGAAAACTACAGAGAACATTTCAGAAAAACTGCTTTGTGATGTGTGTAATCATCTCAGCCTTAAATCATTGTTTTGATTGAGCAGTTTGATATATCTGTGTCTGTGGAATCTGAGCAGAGACATTTGGGAACGCTATCAAGAATACGTGAAAAAGAAATACCCTCCAACAAAAAAAGAGAAGGAAACACTCTGTGACCCTGCGCTAGGTCGCATGAATTCCACCCGCACAGTTAAGCTTCTCTTTTCACTAAGCGGTATTCTGACACTCTTTAGGTGAGTCAGCTAAGGGATACTCGGAAGTGCTTTGAGGCTTACGATGAAAATGAAAACGTCTTCAGACAGGTACTGGAGAGAATATATCTGAGGAGATGCAAGGTGACGTGTGTATTCCACTCATAGAGTTATAATTTTCTTCTCATAGAGTATTGCGGAATCCCATTTGGAGAAAACGCTACCAGGGGACTTTCGAGAGTAAATGGACGGCTATGGTGAAAAAGGAAATATACTCAGAAAAAAACTGAAAAGAAGCTTTCTGTGAAACTGCTATGTGATAGATATATCTATTCATCTCACATAGAGAAAATTTTCTGTATATTACGCAGTTTTGAAACTGCGTCATGAAGAGATTCTCAAAGGGACATTTGGGAGCACATTCAGGCATACGGTGTAAAAGGAAATATTGTCAGACAAACACTTGAGAGAAGCTTTCTGAGAAACCACTTTGTCGTGTGTGCATTCCACTGAGGGAAACGACTTCCGATGAAAACTGGAGAGAAGCTTGCCGAGCAACAGCTTTGTGATGTGTGCATTCATCTCTTAACGTTACAATGTTCTTTGGGTTGAGCAGTTTGAAATCACTGTTTCTGTGGAAACTCAGAAAGAATATTTGGGAATGCTCTTAAGAATATGCTGAAAAAGAAATATCCTCTGATAGAAACCAGAAGGAAACCTTCTGTGAAACCGCTCCAGGACATATCAAGTCCACACACACAGTTAACCTTCCATTTTCATTGAGCAGTATCCTAACACTGTTTTACATGAGTCAGCTAAGGGATAATCAGGAGCACTTTGGGGCTAACGGTGAAAATGGAAATATCTTCAGATACATACTCCAGAGGAGATTGAGGAAGAAATGCTTTGTGATGTATGCATTTCAGACACAGAGTGGAACTTTTCTTCTCATAAGGGTTTATGGAATCCCATTGAGAGAAATAGCTACCGGGAACATTCTGGAGTATATTTACTGCTATGGTGGAAAAGGAAATATCCTCAGACAAAACCTGGAAAGAAACTTTCTGTGAAACTGTTTTGTGACAGATATGTCTATTTATCACACATAGATGAAACTGTCTTTCTATTACGCAGTTTTGAAACTGCATCATGGACGGACTGGTGAAGGGACATTCAAGAGCACATACAGGCTGGTGTGGAAATAGCAGTTATCTTCAGAAAACAATTGGTGAGAAACTTTCTGAGAAACTGCTTTGTGATGTCTGCATTCCCCTCAGAGAGTTATACCTCCTTTCTCACAAAGCACTGTTTGAACACTGTTCCTGTAAAAGTGAAAAAGATATTTTGCAGTGTATTGAAGGCTATGGCGAAAATCGAATTATCCGGACATAAAACCCAGAAAAAAGCGTTTCAAGAGACTGCTCTCTGATGTGTACATTCCTTTCAGAGTGTTAAGCTGACACTAAGTCACCCGGTTAGGAAACTCTGTCTTTGAGGTAATTGTGAAGTGATATTAAGTGACACCCAGAGGCTTGTGGTGAGAAAGGAAACCTCTTCTGATGAAAACTGGAGAGAAACTTTCTGAGCAACTCCTTTGTGATGTGTGTATTTTCTTCGTAGAGTTAAATTGTTCTTTGGATTGGTCAGTTTTAAATCACTGTTTCTGTGATACCTGAGAAAGGACATTTGGAAACACTGTTAATAATATGCTGAAAAAGAAACACCACCCGATAAAAGCCAGAAGGAAACTGCCTGTGAAACTTCTCTAGGTCGATGGATTTCCACTCGAACAGTAAAGCTTCTGTGTTCATTGAGCAGTACTCTAACAATGTTTTAGGTTAATCAGCTAAGAAATAGTCAGGAGCGATTTGAGGCTTCCAGTGAAAACGGAAATATCTTTAGATAGATACTGGAGGAAGATTTCCGAGGAGTGGCCTTGTGACGTGTGCATTCCACTCACAGAGATATACTTTTCTTCTCATAGAGGAATGGGAGATCCCGTTTGGAGAAAACGTGACCAGGGGATATTCGTGAGTTTATGAAAGGCCATGGTGAAAAAGGAACTATCCACAGACAAAAACTGGAAGGAGGCTTTCTGTGAAACTGCCTTGTGATAGATATGTCTGTTCATTTCACATGGATAATACTTTCTTTCTGTTACGCAGTTTTAAAACTGCATCATGGATGGATTCGCGAAGGCATGGTCGGCAGGACATTCAGGCATACGGTGAAAAGGGAGTTACCTTCAGGTAAAAACGGGAGAGAACCTGTTTGAGAAAGTGCTTTGAGATGTGGGCATTCCACTCAGGGATTTATACCTCTTTTCTCAAACGTCAGTGTTTGAACACTGTTCCTGTACAAGTGAAAAAGTGACATTTTGCAGGGCATTGAAGACTAGAGTGAAAAGTCAAATATCCTGAAATAAAACCCAGAAAGAAGGATAAACGGAAACTGCACTCTGAAGTGTGCATTCATTTCAGACAGTTAAAGTTTACACTACGTTGCCCTCTTTTGAAATTCTGTCATTGAAGAATCTGTGAAGGGATATTAAGTGGCACCCGGAGGCTGTGGTGAGAAATGAAACACCTTCCATTGAAAACTGGACAGAATATTTCGGAGTAACTGCTTTGTAATGTGTGTACGCATCTCAACAAATTAAATCATTCTTTGGATGGAGCAGTTTGAAGTCACTGATTCTGTGGAACCTGAGAAAGGACATTTGGGAATGCTCCAAAGAATATGATGAAAAAGAAATATCTTTGGATAAAAAACTGAAGAAAACTTTCTGTAAAACTGCTGTTTGTCAAGTGAAGTCCACTTAAGATTCGGTTTTCATTGAGAAGTATTCTAAAACTGTTTTTCCTTAGTCTGTGAAGTGATATGTTGGAATGCTCTGAGGCTTTCGGTGAAAAAGGAAATATCTTCAGATACATACCGGAGAGAAGATTTCCGACGAGCTGCTTTGTGACATGTACATTCCACTCACAGGGTTATCCTTTTTTTCTCCTAGAAGATTGGAAAATCCCATTTGGAGAAAAAGATACAAGGGGACATTCGGGAATACAAGGACGGCTATGGTGAGAAAGGAAATATCATCAGACAAAAAGTGGAAGAAAAGATTTCTGTGAAGCTGCTTTGTGATAGGTATACCTATTCACTTCACATGGATAAAATTTTCTTTCTATTACGAAGTTTTGAAAGTCTGCCATGGACAGATTCGCGAAGGGACATTCGGCAGGATATTCAGGCGTATGGTGAAATGGGAGTTATCTTCAGATAAAACGTGGAGAGAAGCTGTCTGAGAAAGTGCTTTGAGATGTGTGCATTCCCCTCAGGGATTTATGCCTCTTTTCTCATAAGGCGGTGTTTGAGCACTGTTCCTGTAAAACTGAAAAAGTGACATTTTGCCGCACATTAAAGACTATGGCAAAAAGTGAAATATCCTGAAACAAAACCCAGAAAGAAGGATTCCAAAAAACTGCACTCTGACGTGTGCACTCATTTCAGAGATTATAGTTTACACTACATTGCCCTGTTTGGAAACTTTGTCTTTGAAGAATCTGTGAAGGGATATTAAGTGGCACCCGGAGGCTTGTGGTGAGAAAGGAAACGCCTTCCGATGAAAACTGGGCAGAATCTTTCGGAGTAACTCCTTTCTAAAGTGTGTACGCATCTCATAGAATTAAATCATTCTTTGGATTGAGCAGTTTGAACTCCCTGTTTCTGTGGAAACTAAGAAAGAGCATTTGGGAACGCTCTTAAGAATATGCTGAAAAAGAAATACCCTCTGATAAAAAGCAGAAAAAAACTTTCTGTGAAACTGCTCTTTGTCACCTGAAGTCCACTCGCACAGGTAAGCTTCGGTTTTCATTGAACAGTATTCTAACACTGTTTTTGTTTAGTCTATGAATGGATATGCTGTAGTGCTCTGAGGCTTTCAGTGAAAAACATCCTCAGATACATATCGGAGGGAAGATGTCCGAGGAGCTCTTTTGAGACATGTGCATTCCACTCACAGGGGTATCCTTTTTTTCTCCTAGAAGATTGAGTAATCCCGTTTGGAGAAAGAGCTACAAAAGGATATTCGGGAATACAGACACTGCTATGGTGAAAAAGGAAATATCATTAGACAAAAACTGGAAAGAAGCTTTCTGAAACTGCGTTGTGGTATATTTGTCTATTCAAATATCATAGATAAAACTTTTTTCTTTTACGCAGTTTTGAAACCACATAATGGATGGAAACGAGAACACATGTTACGGAGCACATTCAGGCCTGTGCCGAAATAGGAGATATCTTCACATAAAAACTGCAGAGAAGGTTTCTGAGAAACTGATTTGTAATGTGTGCATTCCACTAAGGGAATTATACCTCTTTTTTCATAAGGCACTTTTTGAACACTGTTCCTGTCAAACTGAAAAAGGGATATTTTGGAGTGAATCGAAGAATTTGGCATAATGTGAAATATCCTGAATTAAAACCAGGAAGGAAGCGTTCTAAGAAACTCCTCTCTGACATGTGCATTCGTTTCAGAGAGTTAAAGCTTACACTACGTTGCCCAATTTGGAAGCTCTGTCTTTAAGGAATTTGTGAAGCAATATTAAGTGTTTCCCCTAGGCTTGTGGTGAGAAAGGAAATGTCTTCTGATAAAAATTGCAGAGAATCATTCAGAGCAACTGCTTTGTGATGTGTGTAATCATCTCATAGCCTTAAATCATCGTTTTAATTGAGCAATTTGATATCTCTGTTTCTGTGTAACCTAAGCAGAGACATTTGGGAACACTCTCAAGAATATGTGAAAAAGAAACACCCTCCAACAAAAAAGAAAAGAAAACACTCTGTGATACCACACTGGGTCACGTGAATTCCACCCAAACATGTTCAGCTTCTGTTTTCATTGACCAGTATTCTGACACTCTTTAGATGACTCAGCTAAGGGATACGCGGGAGTGCTTTGAGGCTTACGGTGAAAACAAACATATCTTCAGACAGATACTGGAGAGAAGATATCTGAGGAGCTGCTTGGTGACGTGTGTATTCCACTCATAGAGTTATAGTTTTCTTCTCCTAGAGTATTCCGGAATCCCGTTTGGAGAAAACGCTACCAGGGGACATTTGAGAGTATATGGATGGCTATGGTGAAAGAGGAAATATATTCAGACAAATACTGGAAAGAAGCTTTCTGTGACACTGCTATGTGATAGATATGGCTATTCATCTCACATAGAGAAAATTTTCTTTATATTACGCAATTTGTGTCATGGACAGATTCACGAAGGGACATTTGGGAGCACATTCAGGCATACGGTGTAAAAGGACATATCGTCAGACAAAAACTGAGAGAAGCTTTCTGAGAAAAATCTTTGTGGTGTGTGCATTCCACTGACGGAGTTATACTTCTTTCATCATAAGGCGGTGTTTGAACGAGGTTCTTCTGAAAGTGAAAATGTGATATTTTGCGACGTGTTGAAAACTATCACGAAAAGTGAAATATCCTGAAATGAAACCCAAAAAGAAGCGTTCCAAGACAATGCTCTCTGACGTGTGCATTCATTTCAGAGTTAAAGGTGACACTACATTGCCCAGTTTGGAAGCTCTGTCTTTGAGGAATCTCTGAGGTTTTATTAAAGGCGCCCTTGGGTTTGTGGTGAGTTTGGAAATGACTTCCGATGAAAACTGGAGAGAAGCTTGCAGACAAACTGCTTTGTGATGTGTGCATTCATCTCGTAGAGGTATATCACTCTTTGCATTAAGCAGTTTGAAATCACTGTTTCTGTGGAACCTGAGAAAGAACATTTGGGAATACTCCTAAGAATATGCTGAAAAAGAAGTATCCTCTGAGAGAAACCAGAAGGAAAACTTCTGTGAAACGACTCCAGGTCATATCAAGTCCACTCGCACACTTAAGCTTCCATTTTCATTGAGCAGTATCCTAACACTGTTTTATATGAGTCAGCTAAGGGATAATTGGGAGCGCTTTGAGGCTATTGGTGACAACAGAAATATCTTCAGATAGATACTCGAGAGGAGATTGATTAAGAAATTCTTTGTGACATATGCATTTCCCACAGAGTTAAACCTTTCTTATCATAGGGGTTTAGAGAATCCCACTGGGAGTAATAGCTACCAGGACATTCAAGAGTATATTTACTGCTATGGTGGAAAAGGAAATATCCTCAGACGAAAAATGGAAAGAAACTTTCTGTGAAACTGCATTGCGACAGAAATGTCTATTCATCTCACATAGATGAAACTGTTTTTCTATTACAAACCTTTGAAACTGCATCATGGACGGATTCACGAAGAAACATTCTGAAGCACATATAGGCTGGCGGGGAAATAGGAGATATCTTCAGATAACAATTGGAGAAAAACTTTCTGAGAAACTGCTTTGTGATATTTGCATTCCACTTAAGGAGTTACACCTGTTTTCTCACAAGGCAGTGTTTGAACACTGTTTCTGTAAAATTGAAAAAGTGATATTTTGCAGGTTATTGAAGACTATGGTGAAAATTGAAATAACTGGAAATAAAACCCAGAGAAAAGCGTTCCAAGAAACTGCTCTCTGACGTGTACATTCATTTCAGAGTTTTAAAGCAGACAAGAAATTGCACAGTTAGGAAACTCTGTCTTTGAGGAAATTGTGAAGGGATATTAAGTGACACCTGAGGCTTGTGGTGAGAAAGGAAACGTCTTCCGATGAAAACGGGAGAGAAACTTTCAGAGTAACTGCTTTGTAAAGTGTGTATTCATCTCATAGAGTGAAATCGTTCTTTGGATTGAGCA